>NW_018403450.1:392543-590918 GCF_002113885.1 Mizuhopecten yessoensis | reverse complement strand
ATCCTCTATTTCTAGGCTACGTGTGTTGTAACTGCGTCTGTCAGGCCTAGAAATGATCCCCTGTTTCTATGCTATGCGTGTTGTTACTGCGTCTGTCAGGACTAGAAATGATACTCTGTCAGGACTAGAAATGATACTCTATTTCTAGGCTACGTGTGTTGTAACTGCATCTGTCAGGACTAGAAATTTTCCTCTGTTTTTAGACTAAGTGTGTTGTAATTGCGTTTGTCAGGACTTGAAATGATACTCTGTTTCTAGGCTACGTGTGTTGTAACTGCGTCTGCCAGGACTAGAAATAATCCTCTATTTCTAGGCTACGTGTGTTGTAACTGCGTCTGTAAGGACTAGAAATGATCCTTTATTTCTTGACTACAAGTGTTGTAACTGCGTCTGTTAGGACTAGAAATGATCCTCTATCTCTAGGCTACGTGTGTTGTAACTGCGTCTGTCAGGACTAGAAATGATACTCTATTTCTAGGCTACGTGTGTTGTAACTGCGTCTGCCAGGACTAGAAATAATCCTCTATTTCTAGGCTACGTGTGTTGTAACTGCATCTGTCAGGACTAGAAATTTTCCTCTGTTTTTAGACTAAGTGTGTTGTAATTGCGTTTGTCAGGACTTGAAATGATACTCTGTTTCTAGGCTACGTGTGTTGTAACTGCGTCTGCCAGGACTAGAAATAATCCTCTATTTCTAGGCTACGTGTGTTGTAACTGCATCTGTCAGGACTAGAAATTTTCCTCTGTTTTTAGACTAAGTGTGTTGTAATTGCGTTTGTCAGGACTTGAAATGATACTCTGTTTCTAGGCTACGTGTGGTGTAACTGCGTCTGCCAGGACTAGAAATAATCCTCTATTTCTAGGCTACGTGTGTTGTAACTGCATCTGTCAGGACTAGAAATTTTCCTCTGTTTTTAGACTAAGTGTGTTGTTATCTTTAGGCTACGTGTGTTGTAACTGCGTCTGTCAGGACTAGAAATGATCCTTTATTTCCTGACTTCGTGTGCTGTAACTGCGTCTGTCGGGACTAGAAATGATCCTCTATTTCCG
Organism: Mizuhopecten yessoensis; assembly: GCF_002113885.1. NCBI lineage: Eukaryota > Metazoa > Mollusca > Bivalvia > Pectinida > Pectinidae > Mizuhopecten > Mizuhopecten yessoensis. Next base: position 589,868 of record NW_018403450.1, on the reverse strand, counting down.
GACTTCGTGTGTTGTAACTGCGTCTGTCGGGACTAGAAATGATCCTCCATTTCCTGACTTCGTGTGTTGTAACTGCGTCTGTCGGGACTAGAAATGATCCTCTATTTCCTGACTTCGTGCGTTGTAACTGGGTCTGCCAGGACTAGAAATGATCCTCTATTTCCTGACTACGTGTGTTGTAACTGCGTCTGTCAGGACTAGAAATGATACTCTATTTCTAGGCTACATGTGTTGTAACTGCGTCTGTCAGGACTAGAAATGATCCTCTTCTGTCAGGACTAGAAATGATCCTCTATCTCTAGGCTACGTGTGTTGTAACTGCGTCTGTGAGGACTAGAAATGATCCTCTATTTCCTGACTTCGTGTGTTGTAACTGGGTCTGTCAGGACTAGAAATGTATCAAGGAACTTATGATGTTCTGAACAAGCTCGTAAATATCGAATCACAACCACACATAAACACCGTAGGTAAGAGAAGCGTGTACGTTATTAGAAAGTGGAAACTCGTAGATATCTCGTTAATCAAATATGAGGATATAGATATCCGCATATCCAAACTGAAATGGCAATGTGTGCGTTCAAAATGATGACATCATTATTTTACAATCGAATAGACGTTTTCTATCATCATATAACCTGCATTTAAGTATGGAAAGTCAATGTTCGACTTTATTATATATTTATGTAAATTTAATGCATTGCACCACTCCATAACCTTGTATATGCAATGTATTTCAGGCATAAAGATATTTGTGTCTATTGCTGAATAAAGATGCCGTATATTTGTATAATTGGTTGATTTTTTCAGCTCTTTAAATCAATATATTTTTACGCCGTTATGCCTCAATGATGTAAGCAAACGGTGCTAATCCTTTATTGATGAAACCGGTTAACGTATATTGTTTTTACTCCAACGCCTTTTATCTGTTTCATAGTGTTTCTGTGTCACAAAGATTTTTTGAAGAAAATATAAGTGTCACATTGACATTTATTATTATCTATGTCACAATGACCTATATTACCATCTATGTCACAATGACATATATTAGTATCTATGTCACAATGACATATATTATTATCTATGTCACAATGACATATATTATTATCTGAGTCACAATGACATATATTATTTTCTAGGTCACAATGACATATATTAGTATCTATGTCACAATCACATATAATATCATCTATGTCACAATGACCTATATTACCATCTATGTCACAATGACTTATATTAGTATATATGTCACAATGACATATATTGTCATCTTTGTCACAATTACATATATAAGTATCTATGTCACAATTACATTTATCATTATCTATGTCACACTGACATATATTATTATATATGTCACAATCACATATATTATCATCTATGTCACAATGACATATATTAATTTCTATGTCACAATGACATATATTAGTATTTATATCACAATGACATATATTTGTATCTATGTCACAATGACATATATTATTATCTATGTCACAATCACATATATTATCATCTATGTCACACTCACATATATTATCATCTATGTCACAATCACATATATTACTATCTAGGTCACAATGACATTTATTAGTATCTAGGTCACAATTACATTTGTCACATTCACCTGTAATAAGTTGTATCAAACAGACACCTGTTATTATCTGTGTAGCAATGATACGTTGTATACTATATGTTACGATTGTGTTATATTCGTTAACTAGTCGGCTCTTAATTTTTGTGTTTTGTATCATTTTTTATTGTTAATGTCATCCCATATTTAGAAATGTTCCCTCGTTCGTGAACAATATACATTTTCAAGAAAAGAACGATTTATATGCAATTTGTACATCTATTTTTGAAATATTCTTCAGAACAAAGCGTGATTGTTTATGCATAATAAGTTTATTATCCTAGCTATTATGGATTACCTATTATTATCGAGTGATTAATCTTTTGTATTATTTTTGCAATGTAGCTTCACTCTCTTATTTGCACAACCTAGACGAGCGTTTCTGTGCACTTAAGGAACTCCTGGGGTTACTCAGCTGTTCTCCTAACATCGTTCTTGTCGTTTATACAAGGTATACACAACACAGGATAAAAATCAATAGATAGATTGATCATAACAACATCACATGTTTTCCATGTACAATTTCAGCAAGTACTATATGATACATTATACAAAAATACATTCCATTTAAATAATATAGATGCAGTCTTTCTCGTTGGCGATGTAAGAAACGCCGTGGGGAATCGAGACACCTAAATGGTATAAACATAATGATTATTTTATATACTGAGGTGGAAGGCAGCCATGCCTTACTTGATAGATATAGTAAGCGATGTAAGAAAAGATAAAATTAATGAGGCAAACATAATGATTATTATATACACTCAGGTGGAATGAAAAAATGACATACTTGATACTTCTGTTTATTTGTCATATACGTGCATACGCTCTTGCATCTTTCTAGTTACAATTCTTTAATGTTGGAAAACTTAACAGTATTTATGAGATAATAATTGAGACGATAGGGATGACATCAGATACACTATATATTGTGTTTTGATGAGAACATTTGCATATCCGTTTTTTTCACAATGAAGTTTATCTGCTGTCCAACAGGGGACCAGTGATATCGTCTAGTTCTGAATAGCAACGTTTTCATATTTGATTGATGGCATTTTCTGATGGAGATACATTTTTTAATAATTGAACGCTTTGTAAGGAAATGCAATCAACAGTTGACTGAACTTACACTTTATTGAGGTCGGGAAAAAAGATTTTTGTATCATTGATAGCTTAGCATACTATTTTATATTCAATAAGATTCATCAGTTTGGAAATATGTAACATCAAAGTTTTACTTTCTACACAAATAAAGAACGTGCATTGTTTGTGTGGAAAGTAAAACTTTGATATTATGCTATTTGATAAAACAAATCCTTAAAGGGAGATCATTGGCCGTTGCATATGAACAAATTTCCCCTTCAGATAATATAATGAATTTTTTTCCACATCAATACAAATGTTAAAAAATGAAAATAAAAGCAAACAAATTTAGAACTATTATTTCATAATTATCCGCGAAAAACTTGCAATAGGCACAACCTTTAGTTGGTAAGTCGAAATATTTACTTTAATCCTCGAGTTTCTGCTATCTGAATTACCTACATTGGATGGGACCTTGGTCTGTTACATTAAACCCAAGAGACGCATATATAGCAAGCAATGGTTGTCGAGAAAGAAAGAAAGGCCAGTGATTGCAAGACCTTTAAAAGCGCCAAGAAACTTATGTATGCCATTTTTTTCCATTTCTAGTGGGCCTGTGGTTCAGATACCGTGCATGTAATAGTTATCTATCACTGCCACGTGTTAAAAAGACAAACTAGCAGTAGTGTACAGGCGTTTGTTAATTAAGAGAAGGTAATACAGATTGGCCACTTACTCTATCCACCAGATTTAAGTCTTCCGATGTCTGGCCATTATATCAAGGGGAGATAACCTTGTAGCATTTACGTCATGGATCGATTTCGAAGGTGTGTTTCTGCTAAGAGGGAAGGAGGGTGTAGTTGATTATAATAGAAAGACCAAGCTATGTACACCATACATATGTCTCTCGTAGTATATCGAAATATCGAGTAACTTTAACATATTCTAATGCTCTTCCGGAGATTTATCGATGACGTTGAAATCAAATGGACATCGAGTCGGGACTCCCTTGACGAGTTTATTGAGAACGCTAACGCGTTCCACGCCACCATCAAATTCACAGCGGATATCTCAACGGAGAGCAACACATTTTTGGACACCAGTTCCACTCTGATTGATGGTAAGATTAGTACGGACCTCCACTGTAAACCTACTGACACACACCAGTATCTCCTCCCATCCAGTTGTCACCCCTCGCACACCACGAGAAGCATACCCTACTCCCAAGCTCTGCGCATCAGGCGTATTATTTCGGATGACATCATCTTTGAACGCAGATGTTCTGAGTTAAAGTCCCATCTTTTTGACAGAGGATACAAATCTACTTTGATAGATCGGGAAATAGACAAAGTGAGGGTACTGGACAGGGCCAGTCTGCTTGTTTACAAAGTCAGACCCCATACACAAAGGGTACCTTGTGTAGTCATGTTCCACCCAGACATGCCGCCACTTCCATCTATCTTGAAAAAGCACAGGTGCATCATCGAATCTTCAGCGAAACTTCGGCAGATCTTTCCAGAGTCTCCTATACTGGCATATCGTAGACCTAAACACATTAGAGATCTTGTGGTAAGCAAGCTACCTACACTTAACCCTGCTGCGGCCAAAGGCTCTTTCAATACCTGTAACAAGAAGGTGTGCAAACTGTGTCCATACACGCGCTCCACAGATACATCTCAATGTACAATCGCCTTAGTCGCCTCTTTCGGTTTGAAGGAATAATGCTTCCAGGAATAATGTATGTAATTATCAAATAAGTGAATGCAGGAGGAATAAGTAGATGAAATGGCTAAGATACTGTATAAATCTGCAAAATTAATCTGACAACAGCTGTTGGCCATACACCCTGACATGAAGCAGCAGGCAGGCGAGGTAGCAGACCAACTGTGCAGTAATGCATCATTAGGTCAAATGCCCCATGGAACGAAAACGAGCGGATGGCAACCGCCTATCATTCGTTCATACCTCGAGGGTAGCGGGTTTGTAGATTGGTGATCCAAAACCGTTCTCTCGTACGTCGTCTCGTTCCATCCCATGTAGGGCAATGATCTATGGCAACAACCTGCATGTCTTTCCAACTATGGCTAGGCATATTAAAATGCCTTGCCACAGGGAAGGCTGGGTTGTTCTGCTTGATGGAGCAGCGGTGGTTGTTGATCCTGGCATTGAGCTGGGTGCAGGGCTCGCCCACGTACTGTAAATTGCATTTATTGCAGGTAATAAGGTACACCACATTGACTGATGTGCATGTCAGTGTTTGTAGTATTTGATACACTTTGCCGTTGATTGTACATTGAGATGTATCTGTGGAGTGCGTGTATGGACACAGTTTGCACACCTTCTTGTTACAGGTATTGAAAGAGCCATTCGCCGCAGCAGGGTTAGTTTTAGGTAGCTCGCTGCTTACCACAAGATCTCTAATGTGTTTAGGTCTACGATATGCCAGTATAGGAGACTCTGGAAAGATCTGCCGAAGTTTCGCTGAAGATTCGATGATGCGCCAGTGCTTTTTTCAAGATAGATGGAAGTAGCGGCATGTCTGGGTGTAACATGACTACACAAGGTACCCTTTGTGTCTGGGGTCTGACTTTGTAAACAAGCAGACTGGCCCTGTCCAGTACCCTCACTTTGTCTATTTCCCGATCTATCAAAGTAGATTTGTATCCTCTGCCAAGAAGATGAGACTTTAACATCTGCGTTCAAAGATGATGTCATCCGAAATAATACGTCTGATGCGCAGAGCTTGGGAGTAGGGTATGCTTCTCGTGGTGTGCGAGGGGTGACAACTGGATGGGAGGAGATACTGGTGTGTGTCAGTAGGTTTACAGTGGAGGTCCGTACTAATCTTACTATCGATCAGAGTGGAACTGGTGTCCAAAAATGTGATGCTTGCATAGCATACAATATAGTACAAGCGTCTGAGGGATAACGAATTCGAGCTGTTAGCGCAGAAAACAAAGTTAAACGGTTTCGCCAAAAATCTGGATATTTGATTCCGTGAAATTACTTCTTTTAAAACTAAAATTTAAGAATTTTTGTTCATGGATATTTACTTAGGATGTTTAACAAGCAATTTATGTTTTAATTAGTTAACCAATACTGAAGATTGTTCCAGATTGAAGTGGATTGTACTGGCGAACCATGCTTGTGTTTTAAGGATATCGTGTGACATGCTTTTTCAGATTCTCTTTTTTTTTAGCGAATTTTTAATATTATTCACAGGCTTTTGCATTAGTTTCTTTCATGTTGTCATTGTGATGTAATTATTGTGTAGAGCGGTTCGTACGGTAGTTGGGCCGTTATTAATTAATTATATTTTAACACCACCCCCCCCCCCCTTCCCCACACACCTCACTGGTTCCCTGTTGTGTCGGAACCCAGTCTATGTTCATCCGGATCGGGTTGCTGGCACTCCGCGTCCTATTTAGGTAGTTTAGATAGCCATACTCACATCAGGTGTAAACGGTGTTATGGGTACAAAGACTCGGTCACACAGTGACGCGGTACTGGGAACGGTGCTAATTTGTAGTTTGTATATATATTGTATAGCGACTAATTAAGTCGTTCGTAATTTGTTTATTTTTCATTTGTGTTGGAGTTTTTAAGATCACCTGGCTGTCGTGGTGTGTGCTGTCAGATTGATACGTAGGTGCGTTACGATTGGTATGTATACAGGTGAAGGTATGCAATTAAGTTCTGTATTGTCCACAATGTTGAAATAAAAAAGGTCAAGGTAAGGCTGTTTAATTATGGCAACATTTAGTTTGCCCTTGCTTGTTGGGAAGGGCGATGTCACCGAAAGCACCCTCCTTCCCAGCTACCCTCCCTCCAAACCTCATATTGGGCGGTTTCCTATTGTACATTGATAGGACATGGTGGAATTTGATTTATGCTCAAAGTGATTGTTGTAGATATGCCTAAAAGAAAATCAACAAGTGTTTACGCCAGGGCCAGAAAGGAGGCACTCTGTGAGAGCCCCTTCGGCGGCAAGAGCCCCTGCGGCGAGAGCCCCATCGGCGAGCCAAGCTAGGAGGCCTACACAGGGCGACATCATGGAGACGGCTAATACCAGGATCCCACAGGGCGGTGGGGATGTGGAGACAGAGGAGGGACCAGCTGTGAGACCTCCAGTGCTGGGACCCTTGGTGTCGGGAGGAGTCGAGTCGGACTCGTATCTTGCGGCTGCCCAAGGTACAAAACTTCCCAATTTCGAAGCACCAACCATGATACAAAGTGTCCATAGCGAGTTGGGGCTCAATGTGTCTAACGCTTTGAAATTAAAGATAGTGAATGAGGAATATGTTGAGCTGGGTGCATTGTTGGAGAACAGCCTTAATAAACTTGATAAGCGCTGGGCAATATCTGATGGGAAGCTTCTAAAGAAGCTGATATAGAAAAATGGACAGATGCTTTTATTATATTTACGAGCATTTACATTTCTACCCATCCCGCCAAGTCACAGGAACTCCTAAAGTACATGAATCAAGCTCGTTTGGGGGCATCTAGGGGTCAAGGGATGGGCTGGCGCCATTACGATGAGCAGTTTAGACTTAAAAAGGCTATCTACCCCTCTAGTTCATGGGCGGTGATTGACACCGAGTTCTGGTTACTGTACCTGGGCGGTGGGGCTCTCAGCACCACACACAGTGCTAGTCAGAGTCAGGGTAGGTCCCAAACTCGCGATTTACGTAACAGGTGTAAAAAAATTGTAAAAAAAAAACCACCAACAGTCTCATGAGGGAGGTGACATTTCTAGAACTGGTTCCAGTAGTGTTGGCATTATGCATTTGGGGGGATGTCCTGACAAACAAGAAGATAGTGCTTAGAATTGATAATGAGGCATTGGTAGCCATCATCAATAAGCAGTCCTCAAAATCAAAACTGATAATGCAGCTTGTCATGTGTATGCATTGGAACATTCACTTCAGGGCTAGGCATATTCCAGGTGCAATCAATGAAATTGCTGATTCAATTTCACGTTTACAGTGGTCACGGTTCATGGCACTGGCCCCACAGGCGGACCAGCTTCCTCAGAATGTTCCCGACAAATTTGTGCAGTTGATCTCGAGGCTGAAGCTAAACGTTTGTTAAATTCCAGTCTAGCGGAGAATACAAAGAAAGCCTATGATAGGGGTTTATGTTCATTTCTCATTTTTAGAAGGGAATTCGGGCTAGGAAATGTTTGGCTTCCTCATTTAAGTCATGTTAATCAATTTTTTGCTTTCCTTTCCATGTCTGGACTGTCTTATAACACAGCAAAATCATATGTCTCGGCAATTAGCTACTACTGCAAAGTATTGGGTGAGGGGGATGTTACAAACAATTTTATTGTTAAAAAAAGTGTTAGAAGACATGAATAGGCTTAAGGGTCACAAGAATGTTAGATTGCCCATTACTTTTGATTTGCTGGAAAGGTTAATCCAGCTGCTCCCCTCAGTGTGTTATAGTGCTTATGAATCAGCACTGTATGCTGCAGTGTTTTCCATGGCATTTTTTGGATTTTTGCGAGTAGGAGAGATAACTGCTTCTAGCCAGTCTGATATGGGGCATGCTATTAACAAAGTTGATGTTTCATTGGATGTGTTTGGGGGGTTGGTCAAATTTAAATTAAGACATTCCAAAACTGATCAATCCGGGGACGGAGTAGTAATCGTAATTCCTAGTACAGGAGGTCCTTGCTGCCCAGTGTCCTTAATTCAGGCTTATTTAGCTGTACGTCCCCAACTTATTGGATTTTTTTTCTGTCATTTTGGTGGAAAGCCTTTGACTCGTTTTCAGTTTTCGGCGATTCTTAGAAAGGCCCTGCATTGTTTAGGATTTAATAGTAGCTGTTATAAAGCCAATTCATTCAGAATTGGCGCCTGTACGACCGGATCAATGGCTGGAATCTCAGAATGAGAAATTAAGGCAGCAGGCCGTTGGCAGTCGGCCACGTATAGAAAATATATAGGAATCCCCTCCCGTCAAATGTATCCACACTAACCTTGCACAAGTTTTCGCAGGGTACAGGGTGTGGATCGTTGCATCGTCTATAATCACAAGGGCATTCGTCCATGCCAGCATGGGGGAGCCTGTTGGGGTTGACCTGGGATTGATAACCCTTGGTGTTGATATCTGGTGGCAAGAACGTGGCGGTATGAAGTGGGGAGCCATTGAAAAAAAGGTAGAGATGATGAAGGGGTATGAAGACCCTCCATCACTTATGGTGATACATTGTGGGGGAAATACCATTGATTATACCCCCCTGCATGAATTGTGCCCTGAGATTGTGTCGGGCCTAAAGCGCATTGTGGCTGCTTTCCACAAACAATTGTTGTATGGTCTCAAGTCCTGCCCAGGGTGTCTTGGCGGGCTTGCCCTGATGCGGAGGCAATGGAGAGGGCTAGGATTGGACTAAATAGTTATGTGGGGAAAACGATTTTGTCAATGGGGGTGGGTATTTTACATTCGCATGTCTGAGCTGGCCTTAATAGATAGTGACGAAACGCACCTCCCCCCTTTGGGAAATGCCCTATTCTTAAGGAAACTTAAAGTTGGGGTTGAGAAGGTTATGGGTGGTGTCCCCCCCCCCCCCTTTTTCTTTTTTGCATAAATACTGAAATAGTTTTCTAGTTTAATATTAGGATGGCATATTCTGTCCATGTTTGGTGGTTGTTCCTTGTGTCGTTGAACAGGTGTTTAGTTGTTTTACTCTCCTCCTGTCCATTTGGCAGACCGAGGTCGACACAAGAACCATCAAGTGTATGATACTACACGGGTATGTGTGCACCCGTTCACTGTGGTCAGGGACGGTTGAATTGATACACTAAAGTGCCTGTGAAGTAATTGTGTGGTCAGCCATACAGCCATTGGGCGGCGACCAATTGTGATCTGTAATGGGATTGTCCTGCAGTGACTTTTGTGCCAATTTGGCAAGTATTGAAATCAATTATTGTCGCGGCCAGATTTTGCCATCAAAACAATAAATATCAACAACTGAATCGCAGTTGTGTTTGTTGTTTTTCTTATGCTGTCTGCAATAAATGATTTAGAGCGATGCAAATATTAAAGAATTGATGAGTACAATAGATGTGTCGACCTTATGTACATCTGATATGCTTGCTATGTTTATTAGCAGCATATCTTTCTATTCTGACAGTTTTCAGGTTTCTTGATTCCCATACTGAATAATTATCAGTATATCTATTTTTGTTATCTTTTCTGCCAATTTACTATCTATTGAGTCCATCTTTGTCTCTCTTTTTATTTACTTACCCTAAATGATCAAGTACTTGGCGATCAAATTTATTTTGATATCATTGGAGAATCAAATGTTGCTGATATCATTCGATTTTCCTTCTGTATGCCACTCTTAGGGGGATTCTGCAATAGGAATCGTATCCGGTTCCATGTTATCTGAATTGATACTTGTTATTTACACCAATAACAAGATAATTTGACCTACTGAAAACAACAATTTGACATTTATAAGTTTACTTAATCTCAATATTTAGATTTGCATACACGTGTACAATGCATGAGGTAACTCGAGCATCAACCGAAGTCATCTAAGAAGACGAACGGACGCAAGTGATCATGTTATACCCACGTACCACTATGTAATAATGAACATGATTTACCTGTACATTGGTATCATGATGGATTTAGAGGTAGTGCTTCAACATATATTCATGTTAGTCTCCTTCATCACTAATCAGACGTGAAACCTTTACAAGTTGTTTTAAAACATTTTTCACATGCAACAATCGTTTAGAAATTTAATATATTTGACAGGTGTCAAATCATGTGAAAACAATAGACAGGTAACAGGTAAATTAGGCAATACATATCAATATTGTCGCAATCGAATATATTTTGCCTGATGGAGTTATGGATTACAAACAATGGCGACAAATATTATATTTATTGTAACGTTTTATGTATTGCTATCTTTTGTACCTTGAGGTTTTGCAGTCCCTTATCCATAGCTCAGTCTGATGACGTAACATTACAGATACAAACAATGATGGATATCGTTGATAAGCAGAAGAGGTTTCCCATGCCGTAATATCTGACCTTATTTACCTGGTACTTTTTCTTTATCATAGATCCCCGTGTAAATGTCTTTTTCTCATATCTTGTCGCCTAAGAGCCTGATGCAGTGTATTTCAATATTAGCTTACTGTATCAACGACATGCAATCGCCTGTGTGTATGTATGTCGTCGATATAAACTTTGTTATTCTCCTATTATCTTTAGGTTTGAAAACTTTGTCTCTGTTGGAAACGGATTATTCCGGTTTGAGAATAGCTTTGCTTGGAGGGTCAGACATGCATTGTAGGTTGAAGATTCATCTAACTTTTTAAACATCATTATTTGTCTAACTCCTCACAGAATTTAACGTGATTGATATGGTGATTTTAGGGTGACCTAGACTGTGATGCCATTATTCAGGTTAGTTGCTCTTTTAATTATCAGTACTGCTAATAGATCAGGGAGGTGTTAAAAACTAGGGACCAAAAGTCAACGATAGTACTTTGCTATTTGACAACTAAGTTGGCAAACATTACTACAACTTCAGTACTAGAACAAACGTATCTCTATGTTACTGTCTAGGAAAACAACATTACATACAACATCAACAGAACAAGATGCGCATCACATCAAGGACAAGTTAGGATGGAACCATATTCACATAATATGAGAAAATATGTAACTTGGTTTTAACGTTTTCAAATGACATTAACGCAAAATGCTTATTTTTGTAACAGACAAGATTAATTCATATTTGTTTGACATATATCTTGTAATAAAAACTATACATTGAGATGTGGCCAGCAAGATTTTTTCTTCCTATTGTACCTTTAGCCCTTTTGAAACAACATTTTAAGATAAAGCTATGGCATCTTGAATATTATAAACTGTTTTTTTACTTATAGAAATGAACACTTGGTATGATGAGTGTGATTGTCAGTGTGCACTTAAACCATGACTAGGTTAATACTTAAGGGGTTTTGATCGAATGTGCTTTGAATGCTGATCACATGATGTAAAGGATATGACGAACTCCTCAACCATTGTTTACAAAGAGTACCTCAGCCATTATTAACATGGAGTGCGCTAACCATTGTCTATTCTAACACCTGACTATCGGTATACATTTATTGTAAATATTAAACATGTATGACGACACGGAGAAAGTATCCAGTTCAATATGTTAACACAATTGATCGGCATGTCGGTGTTGTTCATATAATCAAAAACAATATGAAAACTTTGGTTTTACAAATTGGTGTGTTTCATAACTGTATTTATTTACGTTGTATAGTGAAGTTAACAGTGCTGTGCAATTCGATGTACATGTGTATTAAGTTTTGTGTAAATAGTTAAATTTATATCGGTGTAGATGTCCACAAAGAATGGGGCTGCTTTAATGGCACTTCAAGGTGTCATTTCTCCTAAATGTCGTAACCCACCCACAGTAGCATAACAATGTATCATACTATTTCATAATAAGCTAACCAGATGTGACACTGTCGAGTAAAATAGTTAGAGACATGATAGAGTTACGAGGTGTAATAATAAGAACTACAATCAATTTCTTTTCTGTGTCGAATCTACAAGCATCTCTAAAAGGCCGCCTCTTACTATCATGGACTGGTATGTAACAAGTCTTTTACCTGTGTAGTCTCCCAGAAATTTTAGGGCAACGCTTTTGGGGCATACAATATATACTTATCTTGCTTGACAGACAAGTGTTCATGTACAGATAGGATTGGGTACCTGTTTATAACATATGAAACAAAATATGAAATGTACTTCGCATCAATATTTCTATTCTTTATCAACACCTCGTAATCTCCACAACATTTTCAGTGACATGTTTTTCTACTACAAACGAATTCATAGTTTATAACTATGTCAAAAGGATATTATTTCATTTAAAATATCAACGACTAGAATGGAAACAGACACAAACACATGGGAATTGTGCAATAAAGTTTTATTAATTCATTTATTTAAAAATCAAATAAGGAATTTTTGATAATATGAAAAAGAGGTTACCTTTGAGAAAAATATTCTTGGATGCTTGGAAATAATGAAAAAGAGAAAGAACATATTACAAAGAAAAGGAACCTTTCCAAGACGGGAAGAAAGAGAAGCATATAGGAGTATGCAAATACTGTATGTCATCCCTTCAAATTTAAGCAAATCCTTATGATTGAGGCAGTACAAATGAGAGCAACAAAACAGATACCTGCATTTCGGGGTTTATTATATCTGGAGCGACTGAGGAAGCTCAAATGACCAACTCTGAGCTACAGAAGAATAAGAGGGGACATGATTGAGGTGTTTAAAATAACAAGCAATATTTACGATAATTGTGCAACGGATTATGTTAAGATGTGGAAAGGTAAATCACAAAGACAGGAAATAAGAGGACATCCAATGAAAGTATTTCCACTACATTCTAGTGGAGATATTCGCAAGAACTCTTTTGCCATGCGAATTGTAAGAATATGGAACAATTTCCGGAAAATGTGGTATAAGCACCGGATGTAAACACTTTTAAAAATAGACTGGATAAGCATTGGGAGAACCAGGAACTCCTTTATAATTATAGATCTGAGATACATTAATGAAGCAAGTGACGTCACATTCATCTATTGTTGAATATTTCAATGTTATGATTTTGAGTCCGGTGAAGAGGATCTTTATAAATCCTGTATCGGTACATAAACTTAACATTATGAATGTAAATGTTATAGATATAAAACTAGGAACATCAGTGATTAACATTGTAGAAAATATACATAAAGGACATTGAATGTGAATGAAAATTACACAAGAAAAAGGAAATAAAAAATAGAGCTTTACCATATTGACAATAATGAGGAGACCAGTTCGGTACTTTTGGGAAGAAAACCGTAATGACATATGATGGCTAGCAAACCATATGTAGAATGACGAATAATCCTGAGAAGAGAAGTTAAATATCGAAAAAAGCATTCAAGTTGACAGACCGCTAAAAGAGACGAACGTAACATCACATAAATATATACAGTAGTCCGGTGGTATGGAGTTATCACCTTATACATTGTATTTACATTTGCGCTGCAACCCATTATATGAACATTATCTTAAAGCAAAACCTCTGGTGACGTAACACGTGGTTTACGTATTATGTCATAGACTAACCTTGTTCAATGAGAATCTTGACGCTTCGCTTCGGATAACTTGGAGAATGCCCCTGCGTCAAACGCTCAAATGACGGTTAATTATTGGCGCAAGTTTTATCTAAACAGGGCTCCTCCGCCAATGCCCTTTAAAGAACGACGCAAGGTTTTTTTGAGTAAAAAAAATATTTATTTATGAACATGTTCTATAGTAAAAATGTAAATATATGGATTGAACGGATTTTTTTGTTTTAATTTTCATGCCGTTGTGAACGCAAATCGGTAACATCCTTATTGCATGAAGTGATTTGCATTCATACCGGCATGAAAAAAACCGCCGTTCAATCCCTATAAAAATTTACCACAGATCGTGACTAATTCCGCGACAACGACAACAATACATGGGGACAGAGGTACGCACATTTTCCATTGTGTGACGTCATCAACAGTTGTTGTGGTCGGGATTGATCAAGGCCTGTTTAAGTTTCACTTAATTGACCCGATCACCAGTTAATACCTTTTCGAAACGTAATTGTATCTTACTGCATGAAAAAGATCTGAAGCTTTCGCAAACTTCTTAGAAATAAAGAAATAATTACTGATTTTAATTCGTTATTCAATTCACATATGCTCAACTGGCGTTATCAACTCATAACCTGTAAACATCGATAAATCTACAGGTATATGTTAACAAAGAAAAGATTAACAACGAGGTCATTGAACGTTCCGGTAGAGTAAGTGTTTACTGCTACATCGACGTCACCCGTCATGTAAATCCGGGTCAAAGTCAACGTCACGTCCTCACATCGATAACTCGGTTACTCTAATGAGCATAATCAAAAAGGCTAACCTTCAAATAAGTCTTATATGTTTGGTAGTCTTATATGTTATGTTTGGTAGTCTTATATGGTTGTCTTATATGTTATGTTTGGTAGTCTTATATGGTTGTCTTATATGTTATGTTTGGTAGTCTTACATGTTATGTTTGGTAGTCTACATGTTATGTTGGGTAGTCTTATATGTTATGTTTGGTAGCCTTATATGTTATGTTTGGTAGTCTTATATGGCAGTCTTATATGTTATGTTTGGTAGTGTTATATGTTATGTTTGGTAGTCTTATATGGCAGTCTTATATGTTATGTTTGGTAGTGTTATATGTTATGTTTGGTAGTCTTATATGGCAGTCTTATATGTTATGTTTGGTAGTGTTATATGTTATGTTTGGTAGTCTTATATGGCAGTCTTATATGTTATGTTTGGTAGTGTTATATGTTATGTTTGGTAGTCTTATATGGTAGTCTTATTTGGTATGTTTGGTAGTGTTATATGTTATGTTTGGTAGTCTTATATGGTAGTATTATATGTTATGTTTGGGAGTCTTATATGTTATGTTTGGTAGTCTTATATTGTAGTCTTATATGTTATGTTTGGTAGTGTTATATGTTATGTTTGGTAGTCTTATATGGTAGTCTTATTTGGTATGTTTGGTAGTGTTATATGTTATGTTTGGTAGTCTTATATGGTAGTCT
The DNA here is from genome assembly GCF_002113885.1 of Mizuhopecten yessoensis. NCBI lineage: Eukaryota > Metazoa > Mollusca > Bivalvia > Pectinida > Pectinidae > Mizuhopecten > Mizuhopecten yessoensis. Next base: position 574,473 of record NW_018403450.1, on the reverse strand, counting down.
TATTTGGTATGTTTGGTAGTGTTATATGTTATGTTTGGTAGTCTTATATTGTAGTCTTATATGTTATGTTTGGTAGTTTTATATGTTATGTTTGGTAGTCTACATGTTATGTTGGGTAGTCTTATATGTTATGTTTGGTAGTCTTATATGGTAGTATTATATGTTATGTTTGGGAGTCTTATATGTTATGTTTGGTAGTCTTATATGGTAGTCTTATTTGGTATGTTTGGTAGTGTTATATGTTATGTTTGGTAGTCTTATATGGCAGTCTTATATGTTATGTTTGGTAGTGTTATATGTTATGTTTGGTAGTCTTATATGGAAGTCTTATATGTTATGTTTGGTAGTCTTATATGGTTGTCTTATATGTTATGTTTGGTAGTCTTATATGGCAGTCTTATATGTTATGTTTGGTAGTCTAATATGGTAGTCTTATATGTTATGTTTGGTAGTGTTATATGTTATGTATATAGCAAAACGATGGCGCTTCCTTTGATGCGAAAGTCGTAAGAGGTTGGGAACATCTTAAAGCAGTCAAAAATAACTATATTTTTCTTTAATGTCGATTGTGTTTTGTTTTTTTTGGACTGTCGACTGTAACTGTGGCTTCATTTGCTACAAAGTAGAGGAACAATGTTTACTAATAGCCACAAGAAACAAACTGTTTGGTACGACCTCTGAAATGCGAAAGGTAATCATAAAAAAAGTAAATGTTCTTGATTAGTAGAAGATTACCACAATGAGGAAGGGTTGTATTTGGGAAAAAGTCGAAAGTCGTAACAAGTCGTATCTAAATCGTAATGAATTGCTGCCCCAAAGAGAAAAAAGAATATACTGCAGTAAACAGGGAGTAACATGTGATAGATGACGTACGTACTTCCGACTTACAGACAGCGTAGATTGTCTGTATTAGTACCTACTATTGTGTATTATTATGGATGTGGTTAATAGATAAATATCGCTCAAAAGTGCGAATAAATATCGAATAAAATAACAAAATGTATCGTTACGGTCGTTTGATTTGGTTCAAGCTAAGCTTACTCAAATCAATACGGTGACATACCGAAATACAACATAATCATTATTTATACTCCAGTAATCTGCCACATGTCGTCAATTATTTTGGACTTCCACTTGAACGTTTCGTCAATGACCTTTTCGCGTTGCCTTAGTTAGTTATACTAGAGTGTCAGTGCATTCGTAACGTGTTAGAGGAAGGGAGGTAACTCCTTTAGTCATAGGAACACACACTGTCAGAGACCTACAACTAAGACCTGATGTTCATCAGCTATTGCAAGCTTACTACATTTTTTGTAACGGAGAAAAAATATTCCAAATAAAAGACAATAATAAGATATTCTAAATGAGAACATAATATAACAAGATATTAGATGGGTTTGCTACACTGATAAATTGTCTTTTGTGTATTGTTGAGGTTGTGCTTGTAACATTTATGTTTTGTTTTTGCCACTTCCGCCGTTATTGGTACATCCAGGGCAGTATCTGCTAATGTCACATACTAACAAGGTTTGGCCCTGAACAACTATCGAAATGTTTCTTCTGTCGTAGTTCGCATTTAGTTATCTGTGTGCGGAGAAGAAACCCGGCCAGATGTGAACGTACATCTCAGGGCCATCCAGAGATAAGTATGGAGATCATTTCCGTTTATTCGTTTATTTATTACTGATGCTAAGATTGTTTTGATCACAAACAGTAATTGAAACGTATTTACGTGCTTTCAAAAATGTCTGTATCTTGTTGTTATATTGTTATAAGTGTCCTTAATTTAATGTTCTTGTCTCTCGACCATTGCCCTACAATTCTAACAGATATACTTCCCACAGCTTCAGAAGTGTCCTCCTCTATTAATGTCAAAGAGCCCAGTTAGAGTGGCACGATATATATTGTAAAACATGGGGAACGTACGTCTCCAGTCAGGGGCTACCTCGTATTTTCAGGATGTACTCCTATGATAAGTCAAACATTTCTTGTATTTAACTTTTTTTCTTATATGGAATTTTGGAAAAAGGAGAATATGAGAAAATAAAAATAGAAAGTTGTATGTTCATGTGCTCGTTTTCTTGTTATGATCGGTCAAACATACTAATTTAACATAATGTGAAAGTTTTGGTGAAATTTATCGTTTTGACCGTAAAATGACCAAATTCAAACAATAGCTTCCAAGTGTGCCATTAGAAAGTGAATGTTTGCACGACTGATACAACTTGTATATGTTTTCTTAATTATAGAAGAGAAATTTCTTTAACCTATATTTTTATCTCAGAAAAGGAATTTATGGTAAACACATTCAAACGCCTTTTTTTATTTTCTAATTTAAAGACTTTGTTGCAATTTATACTTTCACTAGCGCCTGAGCTATCCTCTATGTCAAGCCAAACAACTTCCCGTACTTGTCCATTGTATAATCAAGGAGAAATAATCATAATAATATTCATTCGGGAAAAGGCGTACATAACAGAAAAATGTCATATAAGTAGGTAATTTACAAAGTTGAGATCTATATATATATAATTTACGTATTTTGCCTTACCCTTGATAGCCCATCAAAGCCATAGAAAGCTCATTCCCAATGGGGTCCCCTAAGGGAGGTCCATGTCCCGACAGAACAAATGCATGTGGCATATAAAACAGTTTTAATTACAGTTATACTACAAATATTATACATATTGGATGTCATCAGGAATCTATGTTCTTATGTTTTGATATCATACTATTATCTAATAACCATTTTAAGGCAGCGAAGAAAGATATGTTGTAAATAAGATTGAGGAACTTGTACAAAATGTACGCACTAAACAGAACATTAGTACGAAAAGAAACCTAAAGGGAAGTTTTTCTTCACCCTTAAAATTATATCAAGTTTGAAACCTCCTGATACATATATAATACGTTAAATATAGGGAATACATCTCACACAGTTACACGTACATATCACGAAGTTTAGAATATAGATCGCCATTTTAGTGAACAACCTCGCCAAGTTTCTGTACATGGGCGTCTGTATTTGCTTTGATAATTCGATATTTACTTAAGGTTTGGCGTGTGGTAACCATATAGAACTGTCGAGGTCCTCCTCTCGTTCATTTACTGTACCCGACAGAGAACCTTTACACGATCTGTTACACCATCATGGCTGTCCGTATAATTCTACTCATTGTCTCAATCACCATTCCAGGTACGTCTTACGTTTTCTGCGTCTATTTATAGCGGTTATAGTACAAGACGGTACGGTTTAATCAGTGACGTCATACCTGTATCTAAGGTACCCCATCAGAAATATATTGGTTTCATATCTATTTAGAAATATCTCTTTCTGAAAGTATAATTCTTTTTTTCTAAGATTATATCACTGAAATTCATTCTAGACTGACTTTAATAACATTTATACATGTAGTAGTGAGCAAATACATATCCCGCAGTAATTACACTGAAAGATAATCATGGCGTACTCATACTTATGTACAAGATTTCCATTAATATTACTTATTGCAATACATGTAGCACTGATAGCGTACTCCTTTTTCAATCATCAGCGACAGTGTAACATTTGAATCAAAAGCCGCTATTATAAGAATGTTTACAGTACATGAAAAACGAATCTCCTATGCTTAGGTAAGGAATATGTTGCTAGGTGATTTAACCGGCGTTTATATACTATCTTCGTAGTAACCGGTTTCATTTATTTCTGTAAGGTCTCATGAATCATGACCCCTTTTTGTTTTGGTTCGCGCACAACTGAACAACGGCTCAATGGTCTGTATCCAATCAAAACATGTCTTGCAAATTAATAATATCATAATTTTAATTATTTCATATGAAATCAATGACTTATATAGATTCCTTTAAATAGTCATGATATTTTAGTTTTAGTTTCATCTTTGTATAATGTGCACGCTGTAGCAGCAAATGTAAACGGATGCAAGTGTCAAATAATATTGGGAAGAAATGCTTTTTTTATCCTAACGATAAAACACTGACACTATAGATATTGTGCTTGTTACAGTTGCTGAGACGTTTGACTGTTCAGGCCGCCATGACGGATTGTATGAAGTTGGGTGTCGCGTGTTTACCAAGTGCACTTCGGGAACTTTAACGAAGGTGGAATGTCGGTCACCGGAAGTCGTCAATATAGATACCGGAAGCTGCGACAAGTAAGAACCAGCAGTAATGTTCCAGTATCAATGTTTCCAACTTCCTGGTATTTTTCTATCCAAATAAATTAAGGCAAATTCAATGTAAAACATTAACGGCAGCAACAAGGAGTAGGTCGAAAATTAAAGTTTACGGGAAAAGACAGAACAGAAGGGACTGAGTAGAAGAGAGGTACTATAAAGTCATCAAGACCCCGTATGGATCCGTTGATGACCGGTGGTTCTCTGGGACAGTACACGCTTGACTGCCTCATGTGTAGGTCACCAACGATAAACAAATCATAAACATAAACACTGACATGATGTTGAAGGTGATGATGGTGATGATGGTGATGATGATGATGATGATGACGATGATGATGATGATGATGATGATTATAACATGATACTCTGTTTCACAGTCCTCGGGATGTAAACGATCCTTGCGGCACATACAGAGATTGCCAAAGTAAAGACGACGGAAAATATCCGGACCTTGAGAGGAACTGCCAGTATTACTTCACGTGTGCTAATGGAAGGTTCATGGGACACAACCCATGCCCTACAGGTAATGTTGGGTGTAAATAGAGGGGTAATGGATAGGTAGTGCGCATTCAACAGCAGGATGTTTGCTTTACCCTAGATGCAACCATTCGTATGGGCGATTTTCATTCCGTTCAAAGCCTACAAAACGGAGATAAATGAGACTCGATTAAAGGAAATACAAATAAAAGTTGTTGTTATGAGATATTTCTTAATTGTATAAAACAATTAAGACCTGTTTTTCTATCGAAAGCTATGTATAAATGTATTATTATATGAAACATTAAAGAAACGTAAAGAAATAACCGATAAGCAACGAGACTGCACCTGATTTCGCTAACTCACACGTTTTTGTATGCAGCTGTAATGCATTTTAATCACCTGAACGGTTGATAAGCATAACTTCAAATACGACCTTAGCTATGATAACGTATAGCACAATCCATACAAATATTGAACTGAAAAGAAGGTATGGTACAAAATGGAATTCGGATGTAAGTGAAATAGAAGTTGGTATGGTTTTCTAGCATTCTCGTGAGATGTTCGCAGGCGTGAATTGATTAAATAACAGAGGGGAGGGATGTGTGTGTGTGCTTAGATATGAACTTAGATTATGATAAACTGAAGAAGTAATTTTTGTGTTTTTGTATCGACAACTAAATTATTAAATAGGATATTTTCTCTTTGCATTTCTAGTATTTTTTTAACATAGAAATTCTTAATGTCTTGACATGCATTCCGATATAAAATATTGATTTAGACTAGACAAGAATATCATTACCCTAATACTAATATTTATTTTACTTTTTGTTGATTTCACAGGTCTTATATTCAACAAGGACCTACAGGTTTGTGACTGGTTTCAGCACGTGAAAAGTCCGTGCGGCATCCAGCCCGACAACTCTCCTTAATCTGTAACCCCGTATCAACATTCCGAAATACCATTTACCTCTGTACATGTATGGACCGGGAATGATAACCCTACTCCTATTAGCTTGTTGTGAGTTTACTTTCAAAAACACTGATAACTTATCTTGAAACAACAAAGGTTCAAAATCTGTTTTCATGTTGATAAATTTAACTGGATGTGGTATGCATGGTTCAGATACCAAATAAAATGTTGAAGTTAAACTTGTGGTTGGCTTATTGTTTTGTATATACAACTATGTTGTGCTTGTTTTCTTACCCGTCAGTAAACAGCAGCAGAGGAAATAATTTGGTCCGATGTCTCTTAACAAACAGAACGAGTCTTATTTATTGAGCACCACAATGCAAACAAAAATATACGGAAGATGATGAAGTTTTGGTCGATTACATATTTTCTGAAACTGTCGGGGGAAATGTTTAAACAAATCATCCTTATTCCATTGAGGACTGTGCACTACCCGTCAGTAAAGCTCTTATCTATAGCGTTTAATATGTGTTTAGTGAACTGTTACAAAATGCTATGAAATGAAAAAGAATCATGTCCGAAACTTTGTGTTCTAAATGCATTGAACACTGTAATGAATTCATTTATCCTTCAGCACCTGAAGGCAGGATACTCCAGACACTTTTACTCAGCTTTACATTAAATCCGTACAGTAGGACGATAACGGTGACCTCACTACCAAACTCTGTTACAAACAAACAGGCGTCTATTCCACATGCTACCCGTTCTAAGTAGGCACAGTACGTCATGTCCTGTTAATGGAGTTTAAAGTGTGTTAAAGATGTTTTGGCTTCACAAAGCATATTTATTAGGTACCGTAATGTTCTAGATAGATGCATACTGCTGATAAGTTTACTCTTTAACTCTAATTCTCTTCAATTATGAGCTACACCTAAAAGCAATCTAGGTTTTCTGTATTTATGAAGTAAACACATCGTGTAATGTATGTCAAACATCTTCATTCAATATGACGTCACAGTCGCAATTTTGAGTGTCTATCATCATTCAAGAATTAATGTTCACAAATTGACGATGACCTCGACCTTTCCTGAATTTGACGCAAAACAACATAATAAAGACACCCATGTTTATATGAGAGAGGGTTTTTTCTTGATCTCTTTCTTTGTATTTCGGTTAAATTGAAGTTTTAAATGTGAAAAGACACGTTTAACCAATTAACTCGTTATTTGTCTTATTTGTGAACCTTTCAAAAATGTTATTAGTAAAGTAAATAGGCTTAGTTATCTTGTATACACCTGAATATGTAACTCTTTTTGTTTGGAGAGAGACAAACCGTAAACAGTTTGAAAAATACGTTAATTTGAAATCACTTATCTAGAAGAATTTGATTGAACGTTTATGTGAAATACAGCATGTGAAGTAACGTTCCCGAAGATACACAGGAAATATTGTATCACATATTGTCTGTTCCGACGCTCCACTCATATCTAAAGGATAACCGACAAGATTAGTGACCCTTACGCAACATTGGACAATGTAGCTACTGCTAATCACCAGGTACCATAGAACGGTCAGGCGTGTGGCACCTTCAATATATAGTGCAGAACCGAATGAAAGTCATTTAGCTGTTCTCACTGAAAATGGAACCAATGGTTGTACCTGTGATATTTATGGTCGTGACTGTATTATTATCAGGTAAATATTTGTATAAAATGTTTATAAAAAGAATAGCTATTTAATTTGTTTTTGTATATATTAATACTACCGTTTCGCTTCATACCTCTGCTCTACGTTTAAGTAATATAACTGTACATTATACTGTTTGCGTCTGAAGCTATGAAGAGTAGGTATTGTAATGAGGTCCGAACAAAATTGTGAATCATTTCTTATATAAAAATGTCTATTTTTTCGACAGAAATTAAATTAATAAATAGGACGAGATAAAATTAAAATCTATATAAATTAATAAATAAAAAGAGAAAAAAGAATTACTGAAAAGTTATAGATATATTTTCATAATGAGAGTGTCATACCTCTTGCCTACGAAAACTTTCACTTTCGTATCCTTTGCGTTCTAATGAATCCTAAAACATTTTTCTTTAAAATAAACATACATTTGTATTTACATATCACTGTAGCGTTTTATATTTCTATATTATAGTGGTTAGTTGTTATGTTTTAATAAAGAGTTTGTACTTATTGTATGTGAAATGAAAGACATGAAAAAACGATTACTCTAATTAAACCCTATTCGTATAAAGCGTTTAGTCGTGTTTCCCCTACAGTTGCTCTATCGCTGGATTGTTCGGGTAAACAGGACGGTGTGTACGACGAAGGGTGCCGCTCGTACACGAAGTGTGTCAATGAGACAGCTGTAGTTATGTTCTGTAAACCGTACACAGCGTACAACAGGGACACATACACATGTGATGAGTAGGTATCGTTAATAAGCGTATAACTCTTCATAACGTTAAACATTTGTAACATAGACTACATTTATAATCACCATTACTTTATATCTTTACTTACCAATCTTGCTTTCTATATCATCATACGCACAAATATTGGTAACAAGACATCTATGTACGATTATTTACTGCTTAAAACATTTGTTTTGCATTGTTGTAAAATTTACCAAATATCAAAGGAAATTTGGCAGATTGTATTTTTAAAAGATCATAAGTTGTTGCTTCAAACACTATATACGATATGATATTGTATATAACATTCTTCTGTCACCTCTGTGTTTGTATGTTTTAGCGCGTTTAATGTACCGCCGCCCTGTGGTACGTATCGGGAGTGTTCCACTCTCAGCGATGGGGCCTATCCTGATATCGAGATGACGTGTAGATCCTATTACACTTGTAACAGGGGAAAGTTCTTTGGGCATTCCTTGTGTCCCTCAAGTAAGATTCCGCCCTTCTAAATACAATCTGTGTGTCCCTCAGAGATTACTCCGCCAGTCTAACCCCAATCAGTGTGTCCCTCAGAAAACACTCCGCCAGTCTAAACCCAATCCTTGTAACCCGCACTACGGCAGTTAGCCTACGCCATATTAAACCCAATCCTTGTGTAAACCCAGTCCCTGTTTCCTTCAGATATAACACAATCGTTATAAACACAGTCTTTGTTTCCTTCGGGTATTATACAATCGTTCTAAACACAGTCTTTGTTTCCTTCAGATATTACACAACCGTTCTAAACCCAGTCCTTGTTTCTTTCAGACATTACACAATCGTTCTAAACACAGTCGTTGTTTCCTTCGGGTATTACACAATCGTTCTAAACTCAGTCTTTGTTTCCTTCGGATATTACACAATCGTTCTAAACCCAGTCCTTGTTTTTTTCAGACATTACACAATCGTTCTAAACACAGACTTTGTTTCCTTCGGGTATTACACAATCGTTCTAAACACAGTCGTTGTTTCCTTCGGGTATTACACAATCGTTCTAAACACAGTCTTTGTTTCCTTCAGATATTACACAATCGTTCTAAACTCAATCCTTGTTTCCTTCAGATATAACACAATCGTTCTAAACACAGTCTTTGTTTCCTTCGGATATTACAACCGTTCTAAACCCAGTCCTTGTTTCTTTCAGACATCACACAATCGTTCTAAACACAGTCTTTGTTTCCTTCGGATATTACACAACCGTTCTAAACCCAGTCATTGTTTCCTTCAGATATTACACAATCGTTCTAAACACAGTCTTTGTTTCCTTCGGATATTACACAATCGTTCTAAACACAGTCTTTGTTTCCTTCAGATATTACACAATCGTTCTAAACTCAATCCTTGTTTCCTTCAGATATTACACAATCGTTCTAAACACAGTCTTTGTTTCCTTCGGATATTACACAATCGTTCTAAACCCAGTCCTTGTTTCCTTCAGATATTACACAATCGTTCTAAACACAGTCTTTGTTTCCTTCGGATATTACACAATCGTTCTAAACACAGTCTTTGTTTCCTTCAGATATTACACAATCGTTCTAAACTCAATCCTTGTTTCTTTCAGATATTACACAATCGTTCTAAACACAGTCTTTGTTTCCTTCAGATATTACACAATCGTTCTAAACTCAATCCTTGTTTCCTTCAGATATTACACAATCGTTCTAAACACAGTCTTTGTTTCCTTCGGATATTACACAATCGTTCTAAACACAGTCTTTGTTTCCTTCAGATATTACACAATCGTTCTAAACCCAGTCCTTGTTTCCTTCAGATATTACACAATCGTTCTAAACACAGTCTTTGTTTCCTTCGGGCATTACACAATCGTTCTAAACACAGTCTTTGTTTCCTTCGGGTATTACACAATCGTTCTAAACACAGTCTTTGTTTCCTTCGGGTATTACACAATCGTTCTAAACACAGTCTTTGTTTTCTTTCGGGTATTACACAATCGTTCTAAACACAGTCTTTGTTTCCTCTAGATATTACACAATCGTTCTAAACACAGTCTTTGTTTCCTTCATATATCACAATCGTTCTAAACACAGTCTTTGTTTCCTTCAGATATTACACAATCGTTCTAAACTCAATCCTTGTTTCCTTCAGATATTACACAATCGTTCTAAACACAGTCCTTGTTTCCTCCAGATATTACACAATCGTTCTAAACCCAATCCTTGTTTCCTTCAGATATTACACAATTGTTCTAAACTCAATCCTTGTTTCCTTCAGATATTACACAATCGTTCTAAACACAGTCTTTGTTTCCTTCAGATATCACAATCGTTCTAAACACAGTCCTTGTGTCCCTCAGCTAATATTCTGCCATACTCCCCAATCCTTGTGTCCCTCAGCTAATATTCTGCCATACTCCACAATCCTTGTGTCCCTCAGCTAATATTCTGCCATACTCCCGAATCCTTGTGTCCCTCAGCTAATATTCTACCATACTCCCAAATCCTTGTGTCCCTCAGCTAAGATTCTGCCATACTCCCAAATCCTTGTGTCCCTCAGCTAAGATTCTGCCATACTCCCAGATCCTTGTGTCCCTCAGCTAAGATTCTGCCACACTCCCCAATCCTTGTGGCCCTCAGCTTATATTCTGCTATGCTCCCCAATCCTTGTGTCCCTCAGCTAAGATTCTGCCATACTCCCAAATCCTTGTGTCCCTCAGCTAAGATTCTGCCACACTCCCCAATCCTTGTGTCCCTCAGCTAAGATGCTGCCATACTCCCAAATCCTTGTGTCCCTCAGCTAAGATTATGCCATACTCCCGAATCCTTGTGTCCCCCAGCTAAGATTCTGCCATACTCCCAAATCCTTGTGTACCTCAGCTAAGATTCTGCCATACTCCCGAATCTTTGTGTCCCTCAGCTAAGATTCTGCCACACTCCCCAATCCTTGTGTCCCTCAGCTAAGATGCTGCCATACTCCCAAATCCTTGTGTCCCTCAGATAAGATTCTGCCATACTCCCGAATCCTTGTGTCCCTCAGCTAAGATTCTGCCATACTGTCAAATCCTTGGTCCCTCAGCAAAGAGTATGCCATACTTCCCAATCCATGTGTCCCTATGATAAAAACCCTCTATCACAATTTCATGGTGTCCTGAAGGTAAAATTTAAATAACATAAACTTTTTACCACGATTACTTGGTATTGCTATGCCATATGGGTATACACTGTTATACTCTACGTACATATTTTCCATTGCATTTAAGATGTAGCTACTGTTAACGACATAACAATTAAACAATATTATTCGTTGCTTCAATTGTCATTTTAAACATGTTTCTTTCCCGATCACATAATGATGACGCCGGAATATGGTGTATTTTAAGTAATTTTGATATCGTCATGGTTTCCGTCTCGACTTTCATTTTCGATATTGATAACTTGATAATCGATGATTGACGGATGATTTAGTTTTATATATTTTCTATATAAATATTTGTTTGTTCCATTGACAGGATTGGTATTTAACCAGGAATTACAGGTGTGTGATTGGACATTTAATGTGTCAAAGCCTTGTGGAACTCTACCAGCGACGGATCTATCCATGAGTATTGAGGAATTTATGACTCTATAATCACAGCAATGCTTTACATTACGTATCTTTGATTTTTTGTCGATATTATTCCACGATGCTCGGATCTAACAGAAATTACGTATCCCCTACTGCGTCATTGTGCAGGCGATTCTCAGGGAATACATATTTTGCAGATATATTCCGTCTTTGCATATTGCAGAGTTATCTTCTCTTGGGAGCAGGTATTGATTGTTACGTCACTTGTTTGTGAGAGTAACGTCATCAATTTTTGAGAAAACGACGTAATTTTCTCGCACAACCAAATGACTTAACAATCAATCCCTGTTCCCAAGAGAAGATAACTCTGCAATACGCAAAGACGGAATAGCGTTTATATTAAAAGAGAATGGCTGGGATGTGTTGGAGAGTAAATACGCAAATGACACTTCTTAAGTTAATTCGCTATGAAGAGACAGGTTTTTGTTATTGTATTGCATTTACCTCATTCTGCTGTTATTTATTAAATAAATAACAAAACCGTTTTTGATTTTGTTTCTTATCACTTGTAACGATGTAATCAGTACTCATTCATTCCACAGCCATAGGTACCTATTTTAACATGATTAACAACTATATATTTGCCTTAACAACTGTACCCGGTTTCTTTGTAAAATGATGTTGAATAACGATTAAAATATCATGTTAACAAGAGCTGATTTTGTTACCATATGTTCCTCTTATTTATTTAAACTTTACAAACTATATTTATTTTACAACATTTATTTACCGAGTTCTTTCAAATATATCAAACATTCTTGTTTGCCCGAATGGAAACACACAGGGGGACTTAATGTGAAAGGAAACTGGATACCTTTTTAACGTCGGATCGGGGAATCGATAAATTCATCATAGATAATTGTTTTTTTCCCATATATGAAGAATTCCTGCAACAACAAAATTAATATCTTGCCTTATACTAAAACCATTACTATTTTCAAGTTGAAAATCAATTCATAGTAAACTTTTCTCTAAAAAACAAGATTCAAAATGCCCGCACACCATAGCTACGAACGTTGAACACTATTCCAATTCATCGCTCAATTAAATGTAAAATTTGTCGATCATTTTAATAAGTTTAAATCGCTGGTGTGTATATGCATATCTTGGTTTGTTATCTCTGAGGTACTGGGTTACGACAGGCCGAACACGTAAACATATTGGCACACACCATTCCAATTAACAAAACATTATTCACATCTTACACAAACCTTTCAAAGTGATATATAGTGTAGTATTCACTGGTGCAAATAAAAAAATGAAAATTATTTTATTAGACAGCTGTAATGTGAGGGGCTAGAACGGTTCCACGATGTCGTAATATCAATACGGGTTATCGTCACCGGTCATGTACCCTGTATTTGAGTTAATAATGCTATGATTTTAACTACATTATTACAACTGCAAACCAGCCTGAAATTTGACCATCACTACGATTATTCCTTCCTTGCAAATCCATGATCTCTTCGAAAATTTAACGACATTGAAATTGAGCCGCACACGCATTACAATGATAATTATTTATATAGAAAAACAGTACATCACTATGGTACTAGTCGCAACTTCAACTACAGCATATTGACTACTTAAATATAAAAACAAATGTTACATTTGCTTTTCTTTTGCTATTAGAACATAATAAACAATTGCAGATGAACAATTTGATTAAGAAACTTCCAGTTAACATCTGTCCAGGTGTGTCGGACTACCTGTACAGGTATGTACTGGTAGTGTAAACAAACTGTAAGTTTGTTGTAAACAATTGATGTGTCCCATGCAAGTTTTTGCAAACAAGTTAATTGGTGTAAAATCACATGCAACTAGTTATAACTTCATTTATAATTCCCTGACATGATATCAGGGTCGATGTGATTTAAGCACGCCTGCAGTCAATGGATTTATTTGAAAGTGCTATTTTCAAAAAAAAATAAAAAATAAAAAAAATCATTGCATTGAGGAAGAGATAAAAAAAAGAAATTTTCAAGTGATTGCAACAAACGTGATTAACATTAACCCTAAGACGGTTCAAATCATACTGGTCCTAAAGAACATGTTTAATGACAAACAAATTTCGTGTGAAATCCTATGTATGCCTACCAAGCCTTTTAGACACCTGCATTTGATGTTAACGTTTTCTTTTGTTTGATACAAAAAAAAGATCATTGGCCATTTCTAGTTCCTACTGACTCACCTTTGTGAGCAAGAGCTGGGATGAGAAAATATATCATCCATGTCCATCAGATTAGCACGTTTTCTCCGCTGAGTGAGAAATAATTCAAGAATGAGAAATCTTGTTGCTAACACAGCATTATATAGCACACTTTTCATCCGTTTGAGAAACTGTGTTCTGTAGAAATCCTACCCTGGCACCCGTAGAAAACTGTGATCTAAAGCCGTTGAAAAATGACCCACATCAATGGTAAATTTTCTACGGATAGTGTCTTAACTTTTCTTTTTAATTTATAATGATGAATATAAGCGATGGCTGCATATCACATGTCAACGGTCACTTCAATGTTTGATTGGTAAGCGTAATGCCTTTCGTCTTTTTAAATAAGTGCGCAAAACATGTTTGCCGAAAAACTTAATTAGAAAGAAGTTGTCAATAATATTTGATTGTAACCAGACAGAATATTATTCCATGCTCTCAAAACATTAAAAATGCCATCTTTGTAAAAAAAAAAATCAAAAACATCTGTCCTCATGAATTTTTCCTAAACCTCTTTTTTCATTCCAATCAGCGGTCGGTTGAAATTAAAATAATCTGTATACCAACGGTCTATGGCGGAATTAAAATAAGATTACTTCGCTCCATGTTATCATACATGTAGCTGATTTAGCAACGCAGCACTTGATGATAACCCGGCCTTTATATATCACGTATTCCTCTCCAAAGTTTACCACACATGTTATCCTCTAACGTTCAACACATTCAAGCGCTTTTAAAATCATTAACAAATCAATTAAAAAAAAAAGGAATTTCTCATAAAAGAGGGAGATTACCACCCCTTGTATACCCCGTCGAAAAGATTCTAACACGTATTTACTACCTAAAATTAACCATATTTAAGAGCTCGTAAAATCAAAGCACAATAAATAAAAAGGGAAGTTCTCTGAGGAGAGGAAAACAATCGCATCCCTGCTAATATCCCGTCCGAAACTGTCCACACGTATTGTCTACCTACATCGTACCACACATAGTACACCCTAAAGTTTCCACATGTAATGTCTGCCTATAATGTTTCACACATACTGTAGGTAACTGTAGCACAGAGCACTTCCGTTGAGCAGGTAGGTCGGTCGCTATGAGCAGTAGTACACTAATCTAGAGTCAAAGGTTCGAATCGCGATCTAGCCCATACGCACAAAACTCTATTGTCGATTATATCTTTATCATTATTTTAACTGTTTAATGAAAGTCCCGCAGATTCTGGTTTTATTTTCAAAATTGATTTATCAAAGCTTTGTTTATATAGTAATGCCGGTAACAATACAACAGTTTCCAATGGGTAATTACAGTTATTGGCAGTGCACCTTCGATATCCAGGAGTTACGCTCACTTTCGCTCTCCACACCCCTAGAATATGTCATAGCAAAACGGAAGGTTCGGTGTGCACCGGCTTGTGGATGAGACGAGAAGGCTAATTTGATAATTTGATGTACATCAAAAAAATCCCGCGGCCGTGTAACGATAACACTTACTGGCTATAAAGTTGGGCATCGCTCCACTGTAATCTTCAAAGGACAAATATTAGCCTAGCGATTGGTCAGGTCTTTTTTACCCGACACCAATCAAATAGCTAGCCTCGTGCCTTCAGTTTTGCTATGACATACCCCAGCGGTGCAGAGAGAGACAGTTTGGTTTCAACAAATTTTATTGTATTTACAAAAGGATGAGACAACAGGCAGTGCCTATATTAGTCTTCTCCTGAAACGGTACAACATATATACATTTACAAAGAATAATAAGATATATTTACAAAACTATCGATAATTAATTACGTATTGAAATAGATGGACATTTATATGGAAAATATGTATATGTGTTTGAATTATTGATATGGCTGAATGTTTAAATTACACACACTAATAACAAGGCTAACACTTCTACTAGTTCATTTTCGATGTTATGGTACAAGTACAAGTACTGCGTCACTGGCAACATACATACTTCTAAACACACACGCACACACACACACCCACACACACACACCCACAGACATACACACATGCACAGAGCAGATTGATATAACGGAAAGTATTAAATAAAAATATACTAATCAAATTCGAGTTAGGTGAATCTATTAGCTAAATCAATAAATTTCTCAACTTTAGATAATATATCATTATTAGTTTCTGGTGATAGCTTATTATCTCCTGATGTCAGACTAATAAGTCCTACTACATTACATATTTCATAAAAATCCAGTCTGAAATCAGAATAATTAGGACAAAAAAAGAAAAAAATGATCAGCATCTTCGCGCGGTGCTCCACAAGAACAACTGCCATCTTGAATAAGGTGATCAGTAAATGTATCAAAGTTTAAGTCACTTACTTTTTGCCTGATTTGACAAAGTATTATATTAAAATTCCTAGGATTGCACTGTTGAAAGATCAGGGAAGTATTATCTACTTGATTATTAAAATAGTTTTTAAGTTTGTATTTGAATGAAGTAAGGGAATTAGCAGATGTTATACAAGAATCTAATAAGTTCCATAAGTTCATTGTATCAGGAAAGAAACTAGTGTTGTAAATATGAGTTCTAGCTTGAGGTACATTAAAGAGAGAGACAGTGAGCATAACCCCTAGTTATCGAGGATGTTGGCAGTGGTACAGGGATGCTTAATTAAACACCATTGAGGTTGGCGGGCACAGTGTTTTTCTCTAATTTAAGGTCGCTTGTTAATGCAATAAAAACTTATCACGATGTAGTGAAAATTTATGTCAACTTAAACTATGAGAGCCTTTGAATCTTAACATCACTTTAAAACAGGTTTAATAAGAAGAAGCAGTGTTAATATTTACCTCCAACTGTTTTGAGTTTTAGTTTTATTTAGTTAACAAGCGAATATCATTTTACTCGACGCATAAAATGCAAATGTTAACCGAGGACTGCCAGGAAGTAAAACATTTGTTTACAATTGTCTGAAGACATTGTTTAAAGTCCAAAACAAGCTGCCCCTGACAACGGGAGGCGTTGCCATGTCAGCCAAATAAAGGGGGTTCAAACACTGTGAGCTTTGTATTCTTTACCGCCTTCTTCTATTTGCGCTTCTCATCATAAAATGTAACCATTGTATTCTTGTATATTGTAGTTATCACTAGGGGGAAAACATCGCATGTGTCTCTTTAAGAGAAGATTATACTCCTCAAATACTTTATAGTATATCAATAGTGGTACTTCACATTTGATTCAGTCAAAGCCTGTGGTCTAATGTAAATAGAATGATGAAATACGATATTATTTAAAGGGCTATTTAGTAAAATCACACCCTTAAACATCGATTAGGCTGAAAGTATATATATCCCCTAACGAAGGTTTATGCATGACCTAAAGACAACGTACAGTGTGGTCAGTTTTATCCGTTGGGAAAGTCGGTACTAAATATAGCTACGATCGGAATAGCGCAATACGCGATGAAGTAATCATGTACAGTACCACGCTGTCGACCGAGAACACGGTGTCATTGAGCCTGAGTTATGTACAGTGCCACGCTGTCGACCGAGAACACGGTGTCATTGAGTCTGATTTATGTACAGTGCCACGCTGCCGACCGAGAACACGCTGTCATTGAGTCTGATTTATATACAGTTCCACGCTGTCAACCGAGAACACGGTGTCATCGAGTCTGATTTATGTACAGTACCACGCTGTCGACCGAGAACACGGTGTCATTGAGTCTGATTTCACACATAACTCACGTTTGTCGCCTTGCATTTACACAATACACCTCAAGTAAGAACTATTAGTTTCACAATTTAAATCAAATCAGATATTGTTGTTCATATTTTGATTTGAACAAAAGGAAGAAGGTTTAGTAAGGGTATGCACGCTAGAGTATACCGTTGTGAGAATTTCAAACCGCATAAAGTACGATATTAGTAGGTTTTAACGTAATATGAATGTTTGATTGTTCTGAATAAATCCTTGTATTTGTATTCCAAAGGAGTTAGGTGAATGAAGCGCGAATATACCTTCTCTTCTCGGCTTGAAAGACATATTTGTTAGTTAGAAGTTCACCGACAGCTTTCGATTACTGGTTAAGAACGCCAAAGAAAGCATTTTTCTCTTGTTAGTTTACCAACATGAACTAAATTGTCATGAGAAATTTGTGACAAGATTATAAAAAGCGCTTTCTTCACTAATTCGTCCCTTTCATTTTTTTAATCATATACAAAAACGATAATTTTAATCATCACATAGCTTTTCCGTAATTTTGTACTAGCTACCTCTTGGTTTTGTTACAGTGCTCCCAAGGTTTCCCTTGTTGCCATTAATTGACATTTTGGATTATTTGTAGTCCTGATGTTTAAAACTGTGGTTTTGTTGTTCATGAGCTTGTAATTATTGTTAAACAAGTATGTATGTCATTAGATAATTGCAACACCGACGCAGTATATTTAACAAAAAATGAATTTATGTGTATTATGCATTTATATTCAAAGCTATTGCACATGTTTTGACCGAGATATATCATCATTTAGAGAGCACTGTGTGTCGTATTATACTTTCTCT
This sequence comes from Mizuhopecten yessoensis, assembly GCF_002113885.1. NCBI lineage: Eukaryota > Metazoa > Mollusca > Bivalvia > Pectinida > Pectinidae > Mizuhopecten > Mizuhopecten yessoensis. The sequence goes on along the minus strand of NW_018403450.1, from coordinate 556,108 downwards.
AAAACGATAAGTATAACAAGACTCCTCTTAATAACAGTCGATCATATGATTATCATAAAAAATATTCGTATCATTCATAAATAACTTATTTTCGGATATGATACAAAATGCTAGGACACATATCAAAAGCCCATTTTGTAAGTTTCGGCTTAGGTGGTACTTTAAAACACAACACGGGTGGACTGTGTGTCTCAGTAACAAAATATTTTATATCGAGTCAAAGCGACCTTTACCCAAGGATAATGACGCATAATAGGAAAGCGAATTGCTTTCTTGAAGATGTAAGATTAATATACTACCCTTCGTTTAAGGACAGGCAACAGGAAAAAGTCTCTACCGTCACTTAACCAACATTGATACTTCAAAGGAAATATTTTTTTATGATTTTTATGCGTTGTAATTAATCTGACAAACAACCTTATATAAGGTTGTGTAACCTACAGAAAGTGAACACCAACAGCATCACTGGGCTTTAACGTAAACTACTCCAATTAGTGAACCCCAAACTAAACAAAGACCAGCCCATTAGATGTGGATACTGCCGGTCGGCCGGGGCGTGCTTCACACCGCCGGTAGCACCGGAGGTATGTAGTACATGACGCCCATGGGGCCAGAGGAATTAGTCCGAGATAGTAGAGAATACACACGTCACAGTGGTCGGCATGGTCTGGTCATATCTGGTATAAATAAGTACCGTGTCATTGACACAGGCACGCACTCCCGCCAGTCCGCCAGTACAGCACGCTCGTGTTATCTTCCAACAGAACAACACAACCCACAGTCATGAAACAGTTAATTGGATTATGTGTGCTCCTTGCCTTCTTCGGTAAGTCGTCTTTGCAGCAAAATAATTTTGTGGTTGATCTTCAACCTACATTTGTTTGTTTCATATTGTATGACATAAACGTTTTGCTTTCTTTTTTGGTTTCTCTTAAGAAGAATTTATAAAATTTTATAAAGATATTTTTCATTGAAAAAGAATACAAATTATCCAAATATTTCGTTATTTTTTTATGTTTTTTTTCCTACCTTAATCATTTTCTTCGATTCCGAAAAGTTCACTTAACTTGAAATCAAAATTCACATGTATGTCAAATATTTAAAAGATGCAAAATGGACAGACATTATAATACAAACGGTATCACCGTATTAATTTTGGAAAGACTCATATGAATCATTTTTGGATGTCTTTCAATGATGAAGAAGATATTTGCTTCAAATGGAAAATGGAAATACTGAAAACTCTTAATCAAGTTAAAATATTAATAATAAAGAAATACATTGAAATTATAATTAAACAATGTTTACATATAAACACCATTAAACAATGTTTACATATAAACACCATTAAACAAGCCCAAATATCAAGTCTTCAACAAGGAATTGTCAAAGGTTTGGTTGCTATTTTAACTCGCTATAGATTGTTCTCCTGCGGTTTTTTAAAAATTGAAACTCATAAATCATGTGTTACTGTCGTATTTGTATGTATATTTATGAACTGGTGTTATATCCGACTGATCTAGCCGATTTATTAGCATCAGTCACTATATGGTATGTTTTTTATGATGCTACATTTTGTAAATCGTTCTTGCATACTTGTATCCTTCGTTTTATAATCTGTATATGTAATCCCTAACCAGCCATGAAACAAGCATGATGACAGAAACGTCATGTGATAAAAACATACCAATATATATTTGGAAGGGTCAAATACTTTTCCATGCCTTGTTACATAAAATTTCATTTCGAATCTAAGGAAGCACTTTTCCGAGAACGACAAGTTTAGAAAATCAAATACAATTTACTTAATTATCAATTTTAGGAGGTATATTGTCAGTTCCATATTAGGAAATTCAATACCAATAAGATTTTAAGCAGCAAATTATAATACACATTTACAAATCCTGTGTCTGTAAGGTTTCTATTGCGGTGATTTGACTGGTAAAACTTGCTTACGATTGTACACTTTGTATTTTAGAGACCAAATTACCAGTTTTAATTTAAAATGTCAAGTTCGATTTTAATCGTGGTTAAAAACATATTTTTATAGGAAATACTTCCCTCAAATGTTTAATGATCAAGTTTTAAATATTATCATTATGGATTATAGTTTTGATTGAACGCTAAGAATGTCGATTAGCATACATCTTTTATAAATACAATATTTGCTGCGGATTTTAGAAGGTTAAGTATTATTTCAATTATAACAGTCTCTATTTTTTCAGGTTAATTGCCTATATGACAATTATAAGCCAGGCAATTAACATACAGTATTTTACAAGGTTTGTTTGTATTTCGATCTTACCGAAATCAGCCTATGATCTTTCTGTATCTTGAGGATCAGTTGAAAATCAAATTAGTATTCCAATTATTCCAGCTTTTGCAATATATTATTTTAATGCAGAAGTTAGAATACTATTCAAATGCCTTAAAGGATAACTTACTACGGGTTGGGTCAATAAGTTGTTTTTTCACATTTATCTGTCGATTTTAGAAAATGGATTAAACGACCAGCAGCTTGATTTCCACTTACGAGTTGTAGATGCTTAATTGTCATTTCGATTTTTGTTTCAAGGTTCCAGCTCTGCCAGGAACTGCACGGGGGTCCCAGATGGTATATACGAGAAGAACTGTAAATCATACGCCTTGTGCACAAACAGTGTCTATAGCATCGTAGAGTGTGCTATTGGCAGTGTCTTCAATAGTGCAACGAACAAATGTGACAAGTATGTGTATTTGTTTGATATTATCGGTATTGTTACGTGTGCTATTAGTTTTGATGTGTTGACTGTGTCGTATCTTTTTAATGTGAAATATAACTAAGTATGTTATTGTCAAAATAAATAAAATAAATGTACAACATTTGATATAGCGCCCTATCTAGCTAGCATGAGCCACTCTAAACCGCTTTACAGTACATAGATATACAATTTTATACAGTCAATACAATTAGCATATACATATTAATCAATACAATATTGAGGAATTTGCAGGAGCTGTCTTATCAGGCGCTAACTACTAGTCCTATGCCACCTGGCTAATATCTCCCTATGTGTGTATGCCTGTGTGTGTGCTGGAGATGTATTGTGTTCTGTTTGTAGTGGGACCGTGCTTCCAACGGTATCACTTATAGTGCCACCTCACTTGAATGCTACAGCACAGATCCCGCAACACCCACCCCAGACCATTTTATACTCCACCTAGGTTGTTGGAGTTGTGTGGGCAGGAGAAAAACACTTTCTCTAATGTTCCATGCGTACGGCGACTTCGGGGATCGAATCCCGGCCGCCTGCTTGGAAGGCCGGAGTGTTAATCACTCGACGAATCCGCCCACATAAGACATAGTTCGTTCTGCTAGCAATAAAAACTACAAACAGGATATTGTTTGCTTAATCAATGTTTGGGTCGGTAATTCACATGTTTGGTTTATTGGGGTAAAATTCGATAAGGAAAAGTATAAATATGCAGGTCAACATTAAAACAAGAAATATTACAGTACAGTGATAAGATATTTGCTCGACACTGAGTTTCATGTTTTCGAAATGGACGATAATAATAATAATAATAATAATAATAATAATTCGAGGTTCTTATATACCGCTTTATCACAACGTAGTTCGTAGGTCGTCTCAAAACGGTTCACAAATTATTATTCGTGGCTATAGGGCCTTTGCATTCAGCCAATATCTTTCTCATATCTCTGGGGAGCATACAGCCGATGCTGCCATTTCGGCACTCACAACTAGCATTCTACATTTCTAGCACTACCCAACCACGAACTCATTTGCAGCTGAGTAGACTGGAACAAGCAGAGTAAAGTATCTTGCTCAACGATACAACACAGTGCCGTGACGAGAGTCGAGCTCGCAACCCTTCGGTCACGAGCCCGGCATGCTACCACTTGACTACCGTGCCTCCTAAATGATGATTGTTCCTAGATTTACAAGACACGGGAAACAATGTTATTTGGAATTAAGCTTACTAAAGAACTTTAGTGTGATTTATAATTTTAGATTTATTTACAATACCAAAATGATAATCTCACTACTCTATAGCAAGCACGTAACCTTTATTTTCACAATCGACAATATTCCTTCCCTCAATAGTAACTTTTTCAATTGAATTCTTTTATTACTTTAGAATTTTCGGTCCAACACACTCTGATTTTGTAATTCACATGTAAATGTTGATTCGCTTATGTTACAAGTACAAGCACGATATGTCAGGAAAAATTCGTCTTGTTCACAAATAACATCTTCAGCACACACGCGGGCAAACAGGGAGATATTGGCCAGTTGCCATAAGTCTAGAAGTTAGCGCCTGGTAAGGCAACTCCTGATAATGTATATGCTAATTGTATTAATTGTATATCAATGTATTGTAAAGCGCGTTATAGTGGCTTACGTTAGGTAGATAGGGAGCTATATCAAATGTTGTATAATAATAATAAATTAAGAATTCATGCTTTTCTGCCGGAAAGCATTCAAATATTCAAATATAGGAAGACACATTACACTCAGAATCATGTGTTCATTTCTATCCATGAGTTTCTATTCATCAAATTTTGGTATATACCAAGATTACGGAATAAATGATGTTGCATCAAGTTTCAAATGGTTGTAGAATAGAGGTAACAGAGGTAACATGATGTAAATGACCTACAGTAGGTATGAAGGATTAATGGATTGGTTACTGTTGTAGCGCCACCATTGTCCCTCCACCATGCGGTGTGTTAAAGGACTGCACCGGAAAGGACGACGGAAATTACGCAGACACCGTCGAGCACTGTTCAACATTTTACACCTGCGCAAAGAGTAAATTTTTAGCACACACCATCTGTCCCGGAGGTAAGTAACTCTTTCATACAGAATCAGGTTAAAATTATCTGAATGTCTTTGAACACTATTAAGCATCACGTTAACAACGACAAAAATATGTAACAAATTTCAAAACATGCGTAGGATCTTCTTAATATTTCAGAATTTCTTTTGCGCTTTCTTCACTTTCTTCATAAGTGTTTTAGACGACCTGCATTGCAAAAGTAGTGTTGACATTAAGGTTATGGTATATGCAATATCTGGGTTACATTCACGTATATTTAATACTTTGTGGTACTGTCACTAGATAACTCTTCCAAGTTCAAATGGCATTCATACGACGGTAAATGTCATTACCCACGTGTTGACATCATAAATATTATGACGTGATGCCGTAATAGCAATCAGCTAAACTATTGCCAGTGCTCTATTGGACTGACTTGGGGTAACCAGTACAAACACTAAGATACCATTAACAATGTAATATTAATTTACAGGCACCGTTTTCAATCCTACGGTACAAACTTGTGACTGGCCAGCCAATGTAGACCCACCATGTGGAACCAAAGGGCAAGCACCATAAATGCCAGTGTGAAACGCGTCATCTGTCCATGTTTTAAAGTATTAAATGTTTCAGTATTTATTCTGTTCGTTATTATTTGTCCCATTTTTGTCAATTGTGCTCCTTTTCTGGCCGACTTAATTTTGGTCTAATTTACTGAAGAGCTAATCAAGACCGTTAACCAAAAACACTGCCAAGTCCTGCAATGTCGCTCTCAGATATCGATGATTTCATAAATAAGCTTAATAAAAAAAAAACATCGACCTCCTCACATAAAGAAATAGCATATTTACCTGTAAGAACATGATCATAGGGGTATCAATAAAATTTGTCAATACTCTTCATCAACCTGCATCTTTGGAAAACCTGTGTTGTACGTTTGTCCGTCAGTCGTCGACATCTATTAAGGAAATCATGTTATTCGGAGTAAGCTCTTGAATACCGAATCAACTGCGACATGCAAACTCCGAAGGAATTGGAAGCAGGGATGTTACTATCAAGATAGGGAAAGTTAACGATCAGAAGGTCCTGCTTGTAGTACCGCTTAGTAATAAACCGTCCCTGTTAGTCCTGTGTTGAGTAAAGATATGGGAAAGCGGCTGAAGTAGACGAGTCTGGGGTGTCCACGATTTAAAGCCCCAGATGGTATAAACGATTAATGTTGTAAATATATGTATTGTTATTTAAACATCGTCGATATAATTGAATGCGAAACTGAAAGACTTGGCTGGTTCTTTTTAACAACCTGATAAGCTCTTCATTAAATTCAGCCTCATTTGAAAACAAGAATTAATCGGCCAGAAGAGGTTTACAGTATATTCCCATAGGATGCCTACGGCCTGCCAGAGAGGTTTACAGTTTGTTCACATAGGAATGCCTACGGCCTGACAGAGAGGTTAACAGTTTGTTCACATAGGAATGCCTACAGTCTGCCAAAGAGGTTTACAGTTTGTTCACATAGGAATGGCTACAGTCTGCCAGAAGAGGTTTACAGTTTGTTTACATAGGAATGCCTACAGTCTGCCAGAGAGGTTTCCAGTTTGTTCACATAGGAATGCCTACAGTCTGCCAGAAGAGGGTTACAGTTTGTTCACATAGGAATGCCTACAGTCTGCCAAAGAGGTTTTCAGTTTGTTCACATAGGAATGCCTACAGTCTGCCAAAGAGGTTTGCAGTTTGTTCACATAGGAATGCCTACAGTCTGCCAGAGAGGTTTACAGTTTGTTCACATAGGAATGGCTACAGTCTGCCAGAAGAGGTTTACAGTTTGTTTACATAGGAATGCCTACAGTCTGCCAGAAGAGGTTTACAGTTTGTTCACATAGGAATGGCTACAGTCTGCCAGAGAGGTTTACAGTTTGTTCACATAGGAATGTCTACAGTCTGCCAAAGAGGTTTACAGTTTGTTCACATAGGAATGCCTACAGTCTGCAAGAGAAACCGTTCTCATAATAAGGGAACAAAGGCGTTCCTAAGTTTGGTATAAGGAGTCATAATTGTAAAAGTTCGTAACACAGATACAGACAGAAAAAGCGAATACAGTGTGGTTTAAAGATAGAAAACGTCTAATGGTTTCTTTAGAGTTTCCATCTGATTTTTTTTTTTTTTTTTGTAAAAACATGGATTATTGGAAAAGAACAACAAGAGAATACCGGAGTGTCAACTTAACCATAATTCTAACTCAAATCGATAACACTTTGGCAAAATATGAACAAGGAAAACATGTACATGGAGACCCTTGAAAAAGTAAAAGGAGAATAAACCAAGCATCCTTTGCATTATCAATGACGCCCTGAAAATCTAAGCAGAATCCAAGTTATGTCACGTTCTCGCAACGTGAAAATTTGGTTGTTACAAAAAAACAACACGACATTCTAATAAGCATTATAAAAACAAATATCGACCATCAAATCACACAAAGAAATAGCATATTTCTCCGACCTCACACAATCATTGCATCCACATGATGCAGCTGTGCCAAGAAGTCGTATTTATTGCTCCTCGCGTCTCGTTGTCTACGGTATGGGGTAATAGGTGTGGGGTTATTGGTTGTCTACGGTATGGGGTACTTAGTGTAGGGTTATTGGTTGTCTACGGAATGGGGTACTAACTGTAGGGTTATTGGTTGTCTATGGTATGGGGTACTAAGTTTAGGGTTATTGGTTGTCAACGGTATGGGGTACTAAGTATAGGGTTATTGGTTGTCAACGGTATGGGGTACTAAGTCTAGGGTTATTGGTTGTTCACGGTATGGGGTACGAAGTGTAGGGTTATTGGTTGTCTACGGTATGGGGTACTTAGTTTAGGGTTATTGGTTGTCTACGGTATGGGGTACTAAGTGTAGGGTAATTGTTGTCTACGGTATGGGGTACGAAGTGTAGGGTTATTGGTTGTTCACGGTATGTGGTACTAAGTTTAGGGTTATTGGTTGTCTACGGTATGGGGTACTAAGTGTAGGGTTATTGGTTGTCTACGGTATGAGGTACTTATTATAGGGTTATTGGTTGTCTACGGTATGGGGTACTCAGTGTAGGGTTATTGGTTGTTCACGGTATGGGGTACTAAGTTTAGGGTTATTGGTTGTCTACGGTATGGGGTACTAAGTGTAGGGTTATTGGTTGTCTACGGTATGGGGTACTAAGTGTAGGGTTAATGGTTGTCAACGGTATGGGGTACTTAGTTTAGGGTTATTGGTTGTCTACGGTATGGGGTACTAAGTGTAGGGTAATTGTTGTCTACGGTATGGGGTACGAAGTGTAGGGTTATTGGTTGTCTACGGTATGGGGTACTAAGTGTAGGGTTAATGGTTGTCAAGGGTATGGGGTACTTAGTTAAGGGTTATTGGTTGTCTACAGTATGGGGTACTAAGTGTAGGGTTATTGGTTGTCTACGGTATGAGGTACTTATTATAGGGTTATTGGTTGTCTACGGTATGGGGTACTCAGTGTAGGGTTATTGGTTGTTCACGGTATGTGGTACTAAGTTTAGGGTTATTGGTTGTCTACGGTATGGGGTACTAAGTGTAGGGTTATTGGTTGTCTACTGTATGGGGTACTTATTATAGGGTTATTGGTTGTCTACGGTATGGGGTACTCAGTGTAGGGTTATTGTTTGTTCACGGTATGGGGTTCTAAGTGTAGGGTTATTGGTTGTCTACGGTATGGGGTACTAAGTGTAGGGTTATTGGTTGTCTACGGTATGGGGGACTAAGTGTAGGGTAATTGTTGTCTACGGGATGGGGGACGAAGTGGAGGGTTATTGGTTGTCTACGGTATGGGGTACTAAGTGTCGGGTAATTGTTGTCTACGGTATGGGGTACTAAGTGTAGGGTTAATGGTTGTCAAGGGTATGGGGTACTTAGTTTAGGGTTATTGGTTGTGTACGGTATGGGGTACTAAGTGTAGGGTAATTGTTGTCTACGGTATGGTGTACTAAGTGTAGGGTTATTGGTTGTCAACGATATGGGGTATTTAGTTTAGGGTTATTGGTTGTCTACGGTATGGGGTACTAAGTATATGGTTATTGGTTGTCTACGGTATGGGGTACTAAGTGTAGGGTTATTGGTTGTCTACGGTATGGGGTACTAAGTGTAGGGTAATTGTTGCCTTCGGTATGGGGTACGAAGTTTAGGGTAATTGTTGTCTTCGGCATCGGGTACGAAGTGTAGGGTAATTCTTGTCTTCGGTATGGGGTACGCAGTGTAGGGTAATTGTTGTCTTCGGTATGGGGTACGAAGTGTAGGGTTATTGGTTGGATGTTAATTTTGTGTAACCCCCGTTTCCACCGACATAACATGCCATTTCAGTCTTTCAAAGTTTTTCGCAGTCATAGAGCTACTTTTTCCATATTCATAAGATTAAACTCATGGTATAGTGAACACCCTACAATCCTGTATGCTGGTATTTATGTAACTCTTTATATAGATTTCCCGCCATATCTGTACAAACCAGCGACACGTGAAGTTTTGGCTCGTGCGTGATGGTTACCACAAGAATGTTGAAAAGGTGTCTCTATGACTGCGAAAAAACGTTGAAAGATAAAAATGGCGTGTGATGTCGGAAGAAACGGAGATCATTTCCGCATGAAGAATACATTTATACGAGTTTATAGGAGGTTTCTGAATGAACATTATCCTTATTTCTAACGGTACTCAGCATATCAGCTAGAAATTTAGTTTTTAATGCAAGAAAGGTAGGCGGGTTCGATGTTTCTCACATGAAGAGCCTTCCCCCTTGATCTTAACCCATAAAAAGTGTACAATTACTCTTAACACCTATATAGAGGTCTAAATACAGCTGTACCTTATTACTAGGTCCCCGTGCCGTATATCGTTTGTCTATTCCGTCCTTAATTCCAATGTAAACAACCCTAAAGTGCGTCGAGACTCATAGATATATTAATCACCCACTCCCATAAAAAAGGTAAATAGTGATCTTTGACCTTTTTACCATATCCAATGACCACCAAAATATAATCGGGAGTAAAACTAAATGGCCCCATACTATTGTGTAAATATGAATTACACCTGTTGTTGGGTTGATAAGATAGCTTGTACACAAGCGTGTTACTTGAAAAGTGGCAACATGTGACAATTAACCTTGACCTTTGATCCATTGCTCATGAACGATGACCACCAAAATAAATCTAATCAGCTGTACAGTTTAATACTTACATGATGTAGTGTAATTTTAACTGATTCTGTTGAGGGGTCCATGCAATATATTGCACACAAGGTCTAGGGCTGACAGACAAAGTCACACACCAACGCACCGACATAGCGATTACAACATAACCCCTTCACTTAGTCCCAGAGGCAACGTCATCGTGTGCTATAAATATCCAGCGAAAGTGTGGCTATACATCCCATTCAAAGAACGAAGTGTCATTTGCAAGAAGATCTGCAATCAGACGGTCATAACGTCCGTGCTCAACCCTCCTTTGGTACATAGTACCACGATCGTATCTAGTCAATACCACACGCCTCACCAACTTGTTCCTAATCAACTGTTCTCTGTTTAGTTAAGGCTCTCAATCTCTCATCATCAGATCTAGACTGAATTCGTCTTCAGTAGTTCAGAAAGTATGTATACACCCATTGCACGACGCCGTGCTCAGGACAGCTTAGTGGCGACAGGATAGAGACTTGTTGATTAAAGACAAACTTGCTGAAAGCATATAGACTACCAGGCAACTCATGTGAACGTGGGCGAACTCAAGACGAAATTTGCCAGGACGAGACAAACAACAACCAACGTGCTCAGATCGTAGTATGAACTACGCGGACGTGTTAGAGTCCCCCATAGACATGCGAGGTTGGTTCCCGAGATGCAGACCCGATGCTCGTTAGTGCGGTAGGTCTTAAGCTGATGCTGCAGACTGCTAGTAGGTCGCAGAAGACAAAGTATTTGCGCCAATACCCTTCACACACACCTTACTACGTCCTCTCTACGTTTTAGTTTGATATCACGATCATGCCAATTCGTTTAGCATTACGTCAACAATTGACGACATTTGCCGTACTGCCAGAACCTCACCGTGACTCAATTTTTATAGTTTCCACACTTCCCTAATACGAGCCCCCTGAAGATTCTTTAAGAAAATATGTCCGTTTTATCCAATCTAATGTTGTCTCAAAAATGTGACCCCGGTATAGAACTGGAATGTTCTGTAAATTATGTAGATGGACATAGAAGAAATAAAATCTTTGTCTCCTGTCTGATGCAACACGTCGGACTTCTTCCGGCGTCTACCCATTAGGCCTTAATGCTGCGAGCACATGAAACCCTGAAAAAAGTCATAATATGAGCTCAAGGTTCAGACTATAGATTGCGTAAACGCCTCGTCTCTTTTTTCGAACGTGCAAGGATATACCCGATGGTTTTGTGCTTTCCGAAATTGCATCAAATGTTTTGGAACCAATGCAATGTAAGGTTACATTTGCAAACACAAATATTCTATTCAATGTCCAAATCAAAACAAGAGCTGTCGGAGAACAGCATAGCTCGCCTATGTATGTTATTATAATACTGCAACTATCAATAGAAACACATGTAGAGTAAAACGTTGAGTTAGTGCCTGTCATTTTATTTGCCACCTCACTTACCACCAGGACCACAAGGACCGTTAAATGTGTAGAAACATCTATGTGAAGTTAAAATATGAAAATATAGTTAACACATTGCTTACACTCAATACAAATACTTCAACCTTATAATAGACAACAGCCTATTGATGGTGGTGGTCCAACACTACCCAACATAACTTGCGCAAAAACACATTGCTTACACTCGATATAAATGACTTAAACTCATAATAGACAACTGTGTATTGAGTGTGATGATCCAACACTGTCTGGAAAATCTTGCACCAAAACTTTAACCTCAGAAGGTGGGACGCCAACGCCGGGGTGACTACATCTTCGAATAGGCGAGCTAATTAGAGAACTCATCAACTCATCAATTGAAGGGCTTCTTACTCGTGAGATAATCACAAAACATTTAATAGAATGATGTGTTCTCTTTGACCGTGCGTATTGTCAAGGAAGCAATTCTCCATAAGAATTTAAAAGTCAAATTTCGTGGATGTTGTATAGACTGTAAACAGTGGTGTTTGCTACATGTACAAGGGGGGACTGCCAACAGCTGTTCGCGTCATGGCTTTGTGAATGCAATTAGTCGTTTGTCATAACTGTTATTTTACATATGAGGTTAGGCCCGTATTCATAAAACTATTACATTTGTATCATGCTAAAGCATGGATTTTAAGCTCAAACTTCTTGTGACTCTTCTAAATCACTGAAACAAAGGAATTGGGTTTGAGCACAGAATCAGTTTAAGCATCAGAACGGTTTTGTGAACACGGGTCCATATGTGTTTGTGCATCATGTGACTTAAAAAGTTGTGTTTTCACCTGATTGTGCAACATTTATTAGCTCTTTGTCGCAGGTGACTCTTATCAGTTCTGTCTTTGTTACCAGGGGACCGTAATCAGCTGTTTTTATTATGTGAGATTCAGGTTTTTCATTTTTGAGCGCGTTTAAGTATTTCAAACTCGAATCGCAAAATTACACGAATAAATTGGTGCACTAGCTAGTTTCGTTTACATTACCTTTGTAAACAGATACCGTGTGTTTCCACTTTCAGCAATTAAATATTGCAGAAAAACAACCTCAAAACATCGGCTTCGTTTTAAAATGTATTTATTGCAAGCCGTCAAGCTAAAACTGTCATGACAATGTATAAGTTAATATTATACTCTACAATCAGTTACCTCACAGATCATCTGGCACAGTACTATATATAGCATCATACCAACGTGGCCGCTCGAGTAACCATAGCAACCGAGGATTGTCCATCCAATCCACAACGAGCAGGCCTCGTAGCCATACATCAGATGATTTACAAACGATACGTCAGATGAAAGACAACAAAGGGAAATAATAATACAACTTATCAATACATAATAATGTCCATTCAAAAAACAAAATAACAAAGCATATCTGTTAAACACTAACAAAACTAGGAGACAAAAAATAAACATTGCATTAACAAAACATAAGCATTCATACATCTCTTATGTACAGCATGTGTGAATACTTAAATGGGTACCCGGTAACATGATATACAAGACTGAGTTCTTGAATAACAAGTTAGTGAATCGCCTAAGAAGCGGTACAATGATGTTCTCCGATAGGAAAAAAAAAGGTGGCAAGACAGGATTAGATCTCTTGGCCATCGTGTATAGCGGTACCCACTAAGACATCATTGAGTCAAGTGCCTACTAGCTATATAGGACGCCATTAGTGGTAGCCAATCATGTAACCACGTGCTGAACATAGAAGTAACATACCAGCATACTGACGATAAATTAGCCGAGGAGTAGAAACATTAGGTACTCAAACACAGCATAGGTAAAATAGTTTAAAAAAATGTATATTCCTATATTTTATCACATACCTGTTGAATCTTGTTATAGTAATACAAGCAATTTTCAGACCGTGAAATACGTCCTGTATTGCACATGTGCAATACGGAATGTTGTATTTACCTACTAGCCAGAACTACTTTTTATGGGAATCCCCTTGTCATGGCAAACTGAAAAGTTCCCAGTATTTGCAAAAAAATATCAAAGTTTAGAAAACACAAGTGTGTGGTCTTGCATATATATATAAACATTGTGTGATGTGAATGGTAACTGTTCAAAAATAAAACGAAGTTTGTATGTGGTGATCTTATAATAGTGAAGTTCCATTGGCATAAATGTGTCAGTAATTGTTTCAATAATAGCTGCTGACTTTCTTATTCAAATGCTTCAAAATTCTGAACTAAACAAAATTCATGCCATTATTTTATTCAGTTTTATGTATAAGGATTAACTTACGTCTTTTAGCAACGTTGAAATTTTGCTTTAAAATTATAGCAGTGAAAAATAACTATAATTTGAAACTTCAATCTGTTTAAATCAGAATATATTTAGTAACAAGATGTTCATAAAGCTGAAACAACCAGCAGATACCAACATAATTCTAGTTAGGGTACCAATGCAGCTGGATCTCTCTAGACTTTAACCCTTTCACCCCTATGTAACTTTAGTAGACTCTACCGCGCATTGATCTGGATGAATCCATTATGGTCTACAGTGATGAAAGGGTTAAATTTGATAACGGAACTAAAATGTCTAGAAAAATTTGTTTTTTTAAGTTTATAAGTTAAAAGAGTGCAAGTTTCCATGACTATTGAAGCTATATATCACAATTGGAGTAAGCTTCCGAGGCTGTATTTAGTTTCCTAGCTTTTAAGAGTTGGAGTGAGTTTTCAATTCTATCAGATCTGGCGATAATTTCCAAGGGTATAAGAGTTGGAGTGAGTTTTAAGCTTATCAGAGCTGTGGAGCAGAGCTATGAAGCTACAGAGTAAATAGCAAAACAAAAAAGAAATTGCTATTTAGTTTTATAAAGGTTCCACACTTAATATATTACATAATTGTTTCCAAGTCTATTATAAGGTCATACCACTCATTATATTTATATCATATCTGATACTGGAAATTGCAATAAATATATTTATTTAATCAAAAATATTTTCTTTACTATTTGAATATTTTTACAAGTTTTATTTTTAATTAATTTTCTTATAAAAAAAGTTGATATATTTTGTTGTGTTGCATTCAGGCAAGTTTTCCCATTTTGAAAGACTTTGGTTTACTTTTAATCAGAATAATAGCATAATTTTATATTATGGAGAATACTGAGTTTCTATATAAACACACACATCTATATGTACATCAAACAAACATCCATGGGCACACCGATAAACAAACTGCTCCTGTGTCAATTGAAATTCCACTACAATTGTGTTCAAGCTCAAAAAAATGTTATTTCTTCCAAATTAGTGAATTAAAATGCACCATTTTTGGATATTTAATCAAATAAATTTAAAATAAAGGTTTTTATCTTTTCTCAAGTTGAAAATATCAATTTTAAAAATAATATGATACTTAGGCGACATTTATTGGAATAGGGAGACAACTATAGCTGTTTTTCAGTGGAAGGGAGAGAACTTTAACAGAGCCAGATGTTCATGTAACAGTGTGGAGACCTTGCATTGTAAATGTGCAAAACAAACAGATTACTATTGTTTACAATGAGATATAAACTATTATTCAATTACAATGTGCAGCAGTGATTAGGCTCAGCAAACTTAAATATTGGCCCTGCATTGTTCAAAATAAAATTTGATGAGGTTTCAAAACGAAAATGATGTTAAATATTTTTTTGAATTATTTTTTATTTTATTTTTTATTTTGAAATTATAAAACATGGAGAATTAAAAAAAATTAAAATAACTTTGTATAAAAACTCTGTTGTTTTAAGTGTTGATCAGACTTTGAATGCTAGGGGCCTTTTTTACCAATTAAGTGAAGTTGTGATATTGACCTCTAATACATCTATCTTATTAAGCATTTTTGTAATGCTTTAGTCTTGAGACAATGGTAGGTTTAACTACTGGTGGAACCAATTACATGTAAGATTGGATTCAATCAAATATACTTCAAGTAAAACATGTATGCGACCAAAACAAAATAACATTGAAAGCAACAATTACACACATATCAGTAGCATTAAGCGATATTTACACAAATTTCTGTTGAAGACATAAAACTACAAACAATAGAAAATTTACACATTGAGAAAAAGGTTGAAACAAATTTTTTCTGGAAAAATAAATTACTTTTATCACAAATTGTCTTCAGAATTACCTGGTCATATTTTCATTCTTAATCTTATATTATTCTCAATCCCTCCTGAAAGTATTCATACAATCTAAATGGTGAAAAATCTTTTAATGAAAATCTATATACAAGAAATGAACATGTTGATTGATAAAAGAAATGTTTGAGCCCCAAATGTCTTAGCAAGTATGGGAGAATATTTATTGCACTTTAGAAAAAATAATGGAAATGGATATATACGGACTGCAAGATATTAATTAAATCATTCAACATAACTGGCTAACACAGCCATACCACATCATACAACTATCACTTTTAATCACTAAAAACACACTGAACATTAATATCACTTTTAACCACCGAAAAATATGAAACATCATATGAATATCACTATAAAACACTATATCATTTATGACCATTAAAATACATCACATTTACGCACGGAAATGCACTACATCACACTAATAAACATGTATACATCTAATAAAAGACACCAATAAATCAATAAAGATTAACTTTGAAAATCATTGTAAACTGTTCTAGGTTTATCATCCTACTTTTTTCAATATTTTTTTTTTCAAAACACAAAAATTGGAAAAACAGAAACCTCCAATCAAACAAAAAACATCTGCTCTTTTGATAAATGGAATGGCAAACATTTGTATTCCTTTCTCATTAAATAATTTATCATTATAGCATATTTAAAGAATGAAGTACTTGCATCCAAGCATAACATACGATGATGTTTGAAAAATAACCATAAGTAGTTATTACTTTGAGGACTAAAGAATTAAAAGCTTCTCAGAATTGCCAGACCAAATACAATCTTACATTTATACATGTATAGAATATGAAAAAAATGGTCCTAAAGTAATTTTTATTCAAACAGATTAACCTATCTTTAAAAACACTGGCTGTGTTGTCATCAGAATTTGTTTTAAAATTGGGGATGGTTTTCTATAAGCAGTATGTTGTTTTTGCATTATATGTCATTTTCGTTTTAAATGTCACAGATTATTAAATAGCATGTGAAGGTATTTCAGTTTTTGAAATTAATGGAATTAAAATATAATATTTGTAACTTTCGTTTTTTAATCCTCAAAACCTAGAAATGGTAACAGAACATAATGAACTATCAAACAAATTATCAAGTATCAATGGAACTTCACAAAAAACACAATATCTATCTATACCATCAAAGTGAATCTCGAACTATATCTTCCATTTCAAAATATAATACTTCATATGGCAATTTTTCAAATAATGTTTCAAAAATTGATAATCTAATGTTGACATTATTGAAATATAACAAATAGCAAGTCAAGCGATTTAACTTGAACCAAATTTGGACATGCATTACAGTATATTTATTACAAATGATGTTTGAAATAATATTGGTTCTTACACTGTTCTTTTTTATTTTCTCTGGACAAATCATTTTCTTGACTTTGTCTTTTTTTAGCATATCTTCATCATGTAGATCACTATTATGTGTTTCAAGCAGCCAATGTCTGAGGGTGGTCAGGTGCACAGTGGAAAACACACTCGCCTTTCACCAAGGCCGCCAGGGTTTGATTCCCCGATCGGACATGAAAAGGTATTTACTCTGGGTACTCCAGTTCCTCCCACATAAAGACCCCTAGCGCGCTAATATTCGGGCCAAAAAGAGTTAAATATAAAATATAAGTTGAAATAATTTGTTTCATTCTTGTGAAATAAAAAAGTTAATTTTTCCAGCAGCCATTGTCTACACTATTACGGGTGAACACAACTGTCATAACGCTACAAGCACACAGAAGAAATCAGGGTTTACAAATGTTTACAGACCTAACTTATAACAAATGTTTACAGACCTAACTTATAACAAATGTTTACAGACCTAACTTTGTACAGACCTAACTTATAACAAATGTTTACAGACCTAACTTATATGAAGTTCTCATTACATTGAAATATTCTTAAAAACTTTATCAAGATTATACTCTAAGGACATACCATACAATTGATGTCAGCAAGTGAATTAGTCTTATAATGAATGTAATAATGGGTTTTTATTTTTAATGAAACCATTAATGAAAAGATGAGAAATTGTTAAAATTTCAAATGCATAAAGGATTATAACTTTTACAAAGAGTTTTGTGATAAACACATTTCTTTTAAATGTGGGTTTTTTTTTTTTCAATCTTACATGATTTATGCATTCGAACACATTAAAACACACTTAACATATATATAACAACATGATATGGCTTTTAGTATCACTTCTCAAAAGTGACCTGTTTGTTTAATCACAGATGTTCTGACTTAGTCATTGTGTCATGTCAGTAAAATAAATTTTGGATACAATCTCTAGTAGAAAGTCCTATAAACTACTTATAATTAAGACTTATTATAATTTTTTATGTACAGTGTTCACTCTGTAAGCTAAACAAACTGATACCACAACATTTTACTAATTTGTACTTGCATTTTCATTGTTGGAACCAAATTCATTAGCCAGTTTAGACAAAAATCTTGATTGAACAGAGTCAGTTTTACTTTTAGACAAAGTGTACTGTACTTGAAATCCAAAAATTAGAAATGCCAGAATGAATCACCAAATAACATAGAATTTAAAAAAATAAACTTTACAACGTAAGTGATCAAGGATTTTGCTTCAATATAGCACTATGTTTTAAAGTACACGTACGACTGTACCAACACATTATACTCTAGCAGTGCAATAGTTTAAATTTAGCACTAACATTTCATGGCAGTTTTGAGAGTTATGCCCCCTTTCCCACAAACTCTCTTATAATGACTAAATAACATTTGTTTTACATACTGAAATAATAATATTTTGCCTCCTTTATAGCAAAAAGATGTATTTTACCTGAGAATTTCATGAGTACGAGATCGGTACCTACCAACTGTTATGTTAATCCCAAATCCTCACTCACATCATATACATAAAGTTATCACAGATTCTCACTGCTCCAAAGAACAAGAGGTACGACAGCATTAAATCGCACACACTTAGGCCAACACTTCTACAGAAAGTCAGGATCAAGAATTCATGAAACATCTAAACAAGGATTTTTCCTTAAAACTTAAATCTTCTGATAGACACAGCATTGCTTAATTAAGTCAAGAAAAAATAGTTACAATGTAAATGAAGTAATGTTGGTGAAATAAGGACACTGTCTACCTAGCTAACCAAACACAAACAGTAATCTAATATCAATATATAATGAAGTTATGAAACAGACAGTGGGCTTTCTCACAGGAGAAAAGTGTTTGGAATCAAAAATTAAATAAATCATTGATGATCTATTAATTTCTGTTGTTCTGTGAGATTTTGTAAAATCCTGTTTAGCCTACCAGTATATGATTGTTAACTGTCATGTGATCAATCATGTGCTTAACTCTAACGCACATTTATTATGAGATGTGATATAAAAGCTGTTACCATGACAACACTTGTACCTAAGACAGTTGATGGCATGACAACAGATGTAAGTAAAATATAAGATGTTTCCAATCCATTATGATACCTTCATGTTTGGATGTTTTGAATAAATCAACAGTGTTTGAATTAAGTTTTACAGATATTTTGATAAGTTGTTCTAACAGAACTGATTTATCATTATGACAAGCAAAGATCTCTATCCATGTTTCTCAATCACTGATGCGAAATGAGACAGGCAACATTGG
Organism: Mizuhopecten yessoensis; assembly: GCF_002113885.1. Lineage (NCBI taxonomy): Eukaryota > Metazoa > Mollusca > Bivalvia > Pectinida > Pectinidae > Mizuhopecten > Mizuhopecten yessoensis. The sequence goes on along the minus strand of NW_018403450.1, from coordinate 536,806 downwards.
TTATAAAAACAATACAATAGTAGTTTTATACTGGTGGCCAGAATCTAGCGGTTTCATGTTAAGATAAACCATTCACATATACACCTTACTATAACTACCAGACTCTATGTTTTCTTGATCACAAAATTCGTGGAATCTAAAGAAGTCTGCACTTTATAATCGACAAATTAAAATAAAATATCAGTCTGCACTGGAACGGTGTCAACAAAACACAATATATGGAGCTGATTTGATTTGACACACTCACACTTGGCCAGGAAACATCATTGATGACTTAATAAAGTTAGGTACCTTTGCACACGTTTACTTATAGATACAAAACTAGCTTACATATTGTTATAGGAAGTTAGACACATATATAGCCACACTGACAATGTGTGGGGCATCTTACAACAATATACAAAACAAGCCTACACAATTGGTAACAAGGTCACACCAATGTGACATGGTCCACAGTAAAGGTAGAGGTTGTGACATCAGGGTTTCACAAGGTCACCAGTCAAGGTCAATTCAGTCCTTGCTTCCTTATGCTGGAATATATCTTGCCTTGAACACATCATGATTAGCCATGATGCCACAAATCTTGAAAAAAATCAAACGTGGCCAGTGCTATAAGCGTCATCAGGTCAAGACCAACGAAGCATGAATCTGTGTCTAAGGTCCTCATTTCTAACTGACCTTACTCAAAGGTCACTAAAGACCTTATTACAAGGGTCATCCTTTTAAAATATCCTCCACATGTCATCCAAGTCTTTCACAGCTCTACAAAACTTTATATATAAATTGACTTTCACAGAGGACTCCAGTTCTGTGTGATCCTATGTGTTGGTCCTATTAGCACAAGTTGTAGAATAATGAGGCCAGTCCATGATCAGGGGGGAATTCCTTACTCACAGGTCCAATCCCCCCATCACAAGAGAGAAGGGAGGTATACCCTCCCCCATTTCTATCAGTCCCATCCATTGTCCTTGATCATATGTGCCAGCTCTATGATAAACTTTCCCTCCTTGTACTTCTGACTAGATTCAAATGCATGTTCCTGTAAGAAAAAGATATCAACTTTATATACAAGTGCTTTTTGAAAAGACTTGATGAAAGATATTTACCAATACAGTAGTACAAATTTATGTGTTAAGGTAAAGGGTACCACTTATCTAATTTTAATTTCATAGAAGAGTTCCATTCTGAGATATTGTTATTAATGTTTTCTTCCCTCTATACAGACGAAGAAGCACCAAAGGGAGTTTTTCTGGCTTAGGGTTGCTTTCTGGCCCATTAAATGAACACTCAGTTTGATTTTGCACTTGTATAATTCCTGTAGGATCTAATTGTATTTTGCAAAGTTAAAAAAATAACTTATATTAATCATATATTTACTTCATAATAAGTTCTTGATTGAGGATACAAGAAAAAGAATAATTGAGAACTCCTAATCCTTACTTATATTCTGACTCAATCATCCTGAGGATTTAAAATTCAATTTCAACAAATTAAATGACAAATAAATCCGATGGCATTGGCTAGGCCAAGATCAGGGGGGAATTCAGAAGTAAGATATCCCAACATTATTTTGTTCTATTACAGGATATCGTTCACATGATAATGTAAAAATATATAAGAAATTAGAATAAAAATATATAGGAAATTAAAATTCTAATGTAAAGGTTACTTACCAATAAGAAACATTTGTTTTAAAGATATTAGGTCTCACTCAAAAATGTTCAGAAATAAAAATCTGATTGACAAATAATTTTATAAATTGAGTTTCCCAATTTATTTTTTTGTAAAACTTTGTTGGCTGGACTGATTAAACCCTCAGAGCCAGAATTGAAGTTGTTTATACCGATTTATTACCATGACTTATTACCACGTTGCTGTCACATATAAATATAGCACAGCTGCTAGCTATAATAAATGACCTAGTAACCCACATATATATACACTCCCAGGATCAGCTGATTGTGTTGTTTACAAACACTGTGAGCATGAAACTAAGTCAGGTCAAGTACTAGCAGTACATCACTCTCCCCCCCTTATAACCATACTCAATTTTAATCATTCTTTTTGAAGTAATTGACTTACCATCAAAGTTTTCTATAAAAGTTGTTCTTATCCTATTAACTTAGTATAAAGCCTGAAGAAGTATACTTGAGTCAGACCAAATCTCATCTATTGTACTGTTTGAAGAATTACATACTTATGAAGGATTCTGCTAAAACTTCAGTACAATGAAATGATAAAGATTTAAACGATGCCTTGGAAGTTTTAATAAACTCTAATCAACCAGGGACTGTGATGTAACTTCATTGGTAGCTTTTGTGAACTGGTTTGAACTTTTTATGAAGTAACACAACTTACATATTTCCACCCTAAGGTGGTTTTGCAGCATTCGCAAAATATGTCGGCGACAGCATGAAGGCCGGTGAGTAGCACTCTCTCCTCCGCTGGCCCACATCCCACATTTACCCTGAAACAAATGCAAACAGAGGTCAGGCAGGCCAAAACTTACCAGACCAAAAAAACATGTTGGAACATCCATCCCCTTCCTTATCTTGCCATGAGATAATGCCTGTAGAGGGTATTGGAAAGAGTGGGGAACAGTAAGGGTTCTCAGTATGAAATATCAAGTTCAAGGACATGGTTATTTTTCTCAATTTGGTAAACCACTTATATTAATAGTTCAATGTTAATGTATTGGTGTCATGTGGTATGTGACAAGTTGACAATAGAATAGGTTTAGAATCAGGGGGTGGCATAATGAAAGAATAACGTGTCACAGGGTGACTACGGACACTTGAACACTACCCCCCCACCCATCTCCACCGAGAAACAACAGATATATATACAATGTCACTGGGACGTCTACCTGATTTTCACATGTATGATTCATGGCTTTTTTAATTTAGTCAAGCGTTTTGCTTGATAAATCTGCACTACAAGACATCACAGGACCTGCCCTTACAGTCACCAATCAACGCTGACTAACCTAAACCTGTAATGTTGGGCTGGATCAATACCAGCGAGATCTCATCAGAAACCACCTATATGTATAACCTTACTTGAATAGCAGTATGTACGGGTTTATAAAGGTACACCGACTACAGCTTAAGATGGGCCAGCTAATCAGGAGTTAATGAGTATGTGTAAAATCGTCCTCGAAGTTAACAGCAGAAATCGGCAATTAATGTATATATATCATTGTATTTACTTAAGAAAATTCTAAACTTTTTCATTAATTAATTTTATGCAAAAAAAAATACAAAAGACAATGACCTATACCACTTTGTATATGGTTGTACAGACATAGACACACAATTCCTGATTATCACAACAGTTGCTGTCACCAGATGGACACATATGTTCATGTGAAACCATTTTTATGATCAAGATTGGATTCTCTGGCCAAACCAACTTTCTTTTAACTCATTTAAATCATGTGACATATAGTCAGAACTTGCAGAGTAAATGTTGAAAATGATATTTGGCTTCAAGGGTCTCCATGGTCCCCCCAAACATTATCAAGATGTACATTTTATTCATTCCCAAGAACAAAATAATTTGCTTCATGAGCACACTGATTTTGAGTTTGAGAATGGTTTCATGAATACGGACTCATCAGGACTCCAAAGCTACGATACATAAAAATTGATAGTTAACTTTGCACTGATCTGGAGGTCATACAAGTTCTGTTTTGAATTCAATATTTTCCATTACAATAACCTACAAAAAGAGGTTCATCTCCTTCCTTAGGACTATTGTGCCAGAACTGGACTAGGTTGATTGTCAGAAGCTCAATTGGTACAGCGTCCATCTAGAATTAAGATGGTCCTGGGATCAAACCCCGGTCTGGCTGTGCATTTCTTTTCGGCTCCTACTACATTTGGTGCCGTGACCAACCCTTGTCTCTAGTACTAGGTGAATGCTTGGCAAGGGGACACCTGAACCTGGGTTGTAAATAGTGTGTCTGGTGGGGCTTGTGGCTTTAAGACTTACAAAAAGGAAGGAGAAATGTAGCGGAACTTGAGTGGGTCTATCGTCGTCCAGGTAGTCTTTCTATTTACTTCCCTCCTGAGGACTAGAGTCAGTCATTACATTAACCTCCCTCCTGAGAACTAGAATTAGTCATTACATTAACCTCCCTTCTGAGGACTAGAGTCAGTCGTTACATTAACCTCCCTCCTGAGGACTAGAATCAGTCGTTACAATAACCTCCCTCCTAAGGGCTAGAATCAGTCATTACATTAACCTCCCTCCTAAGGACTAGAATCAGATGTTACAATAACCTCCCTCCAGGGATTACTAAGAATCAGTCATTACGTTAACCTCCCACTCCAGGACTGGAATTAGCCTTGACTATACCCTTTCTGAAGAGAACTACAAGATAACTTTCTTCCTGAGGACTAGAATCAGCCATTATACAAACCACCTTCCTCAGGACTACTATAACTCATTACCTTACCTCAAGTATACTAACCACCTTCCTCAGGACTATTATAACTCATTATCTTACCTCCATTATACTAACCACCTTCCTCAGGACTACTATAACTCGTTACCTAACCTTCATTATACTAACCACCTTCTTCAGGACTATTATAACTCATTACCTTACCTCAATTATACTAACCACCTTCCTAAGGACTATTATAACTCATTACCTAACCTCCATTATACTAACCATCTTCCTCAGGACTACTATAACTCATTACCTTACCTCCATTATACTTACCATCTTCCTCAGGACTACTATAACTCATTACCTAACCTTCATTATACTAACCGCCTTCCTAAGGACTATTATAACTCATTACCTAACCTTCATTATACTAACCGCCTTCCTAAGGACTATTATAACTCATTACCTAACCTCCATTATACCTACCACCTTCCTCAGGACTACTATAACTCATTACATAACCTCCATTATACTTACCACCTTCCTCAGGACTACTATAACTCATTGCCTTACCTCAAGTATACTAACCACCTTCCGCAGGACTACTATAACTCATTACCTTACCTCAAGTATACTAACCACCTTCCGCAGGACTACTATAACTCATTACCTTACCTCAAGTATACTAACCACCTTCCGCAGGACTACTATAACTCATTACCTTACCTCCGTTATACTAACCACCTTCCTCAGGACTACTATAACTCGTTACCTAACCTTCATTATACTAACCACCTTCCTAAGGACTATTATAACTCATTACCTAACCTTCATTATACTAACCGCCTTCCTAAGGACTATTATAACTCATTACCTAACCTTCATTATACTAACCGCCTTCCTAAGGACTATTATAACTCATTACCTAACCTTCATTATACTAACCGCCTTCCTAAGGACTATTATAACTCATTACCTAACCTCCATTATACTTACCACCTTCCTCAGGACTATTATAACTCATTATCTTACCTCCATTATACTTACCACCTTTCTCAGGACTATTATAACTCATTACCTTACCTCCATTATACTAACCACCTTACTCAGGACTATTATAACTCATTACCTTACCTCCATTATACTCACCACCTTCCTCAGGACTACTATAACTCATTACCTAACCTCCATTGTACTAACCACCTTTCTCAGGACTATTATAACTCATTACCTAACCTCCATTATACTAACCACCTTCCTCAGGACTACTATAACTGATTACCTTACCTCCATTATACCAAACTCCTTCCTAAGGCCCATAATTAGCCTTACATCTATTACTCCTTCCTTAGGAGTTAATCAGACATTACTTGAAACCCCCATGACATTATAACCTCCTTTCCAAGGACTATTAAGCACCATTGTCACATCACAGGTAAAATTATAGTGAAGAAAATGACATTTAAAAGAGCCTTGTTAAACTGACATAAAAACAGCTACTAGACGGTCAGCCCACAGACTTTGGCTGTTATAGCTACAAAGCATACTATCTGCTTCATATCTGCAGGCTAGAAGGATGCTAGCTGTTACAGGATAATTGTGGTGGCAACTTTTCTTTGTTTATCGTTGACCTTGCCCTTCACTTTCAATTATTTTTACCTCACATGGAGTATGGAACAGCAGCCAACTGTTTGAGGACCTCCTTCTATGACAAAGATATTAATGGATACACAGTCATGATGGACTCACTAAACATTTATAACACAACACTGCTTCCTATCTAAAAGTCAAAGTGATCAACTTCAATTAGCACTGAAGCGCATGTACGACAAAACAAAAATTCCATAATTTTCAATTTATAACAAAAATTTGATAGATTGGGTGAATATATATAGAAATGACGGAAAAAGCTGAATGTGAAATTTTGATTTATGATTTAAATCCAAAATTAACCAGTTCAAAACTATGATAGTTTAAAATAAAGATTGTTTTGTTTGACTACAAAAAGATACCATTTGCCCTGTAAAACCCCAAAAAGATACCACTTGCCCTGTAAAACCCCAAAAAGACATCACTGCCCATGTAAAACCCCAAAAACATACCACTTGCCCTGTAAAACCCCAAAAAGATACCACTGCCCATGTAAAACCCCTAAAACATACCACTTGCCCTGTAAAACCCCAAAAAGACACCACTTGCCCTGTAAAACCCCCAAAAGATACCACTGCCCATGTAAAACCCCAAAAACATACCACTTGCCCTGTAAAACCCCAAAAAAACACCACTTGCCCTGCAAAACCCCAAAAAGACACCACTTGCCCTGCAAAACCCCAAAAAGACACCACTTGCCCTGTAAAACCCTAAAAAGACACCACTTGCCCTGTAAAACCATAAAAAGACACCACTTGCCCTGTAAAACCCCAAAAAGACACCACTTGCCCTGTAAAACCCCAAAAAGATACCACTGCCCATGGAAAACCCCAAAAAGATACCACTGCCAAGGTAAATACAAAGAAAATAAGCAAATATGTATCAAGAATTTTATGTTACTAAAACATAGTCTTGTTTATTAGCTCTACATTACAAGCAAAGAAAAACAACTTGTCATTCAAACAGAATAAATTGTCATTGATCTTTATCAGGAATTATGACATCAAAGTCTTACTGTTTCTGAAGCTCCATCTAAAAGACACTAGTGAAATGGTAGTCGGTTGGTCTTTGAAGATTAGATGAGCATTTCCTATCTTTTATGTATAGATTGAAGCTCAGACGTGCTTCAATATTATGCAATCTATCTATTCTCTTGGTGATTGGGAGTTGTTCAACCAATCAGATCTTGTTGGGGTTTTTAACTGAGAAGAGAGTCTGCAGCAATAACACAGTTTGGTAGAAAGCATTAAGTAAGACCTAGCAAATCACATTCTCCATCCTTTTCCAATACTTTATTTTTCAACATATTTCTACCTCGAATTACCGTAAAAACTCGTGTATTTTGCGCACATTTTTTTGAGAAATTTAATGCCCAAAGTGCGGGGTGCGCAGAATACATATAGGTAAGCAAAACAGGAAAAAGCTGTCCAAAATAAATGGCTGTCCAATCAGAAATATAAGTAAACAAATATTCCATCCAGCCTGCATGATTTTCACATGTTCTAATGATGTTTGATACACAAGATTTGACTTTTATGTTACAAACCTTTTATTTTCTAAATCATTTTATATACACTTGTTTATATATCAAATGACTGCCGTATTTTTACAAAGTCCATTAAAACCCGATTTATCACCTATATTTGGTATTAACTTCACTGATAGACATCTTTCAAACCCAAGGATTTCATACTCTCAAATTGCAATATATTCTCAGGAAAAAAATGGTGGCTCCAAGTTAGCTATTTGACAGGTTCCAGACATCAAATACTGACCAATTGCAGGGCTGATAGACAGTTGATACATGTTTGTTTGAAGTTTATTAAACAGCTACTCAGAAATCTTGATCAACGTCTGTGTATTTCACTGTTACACACGCAGACATGCTATTAACTTTTATCTTCAATCAAAGCATTAGTCATAGGCATACAGGATTCTATTAAGTCAACTCGTGTCATTTGTAAGGTGCTGCACACCGGGACTTTTTAAATGCATGTTAGAGACAAGCAACCTTTGGATTTCGAAGATGACAGGTAGAAGATCAAATGATACAATACATTTTGTGAATTGGGAAGCAATATATTTGGAATCGATAATACAATGAAAATTTTCCAGATTATAAAATTCATTATGACATGCTATGCCTCTGTGGCATTCTGTCCAATAACATAGGAGGATTATGTATGGTATTTAAGGGAGAAAGTGGAATATTTAAATTGACCTAGAGTCAGCAAAGAGTTATAGATCTGCTAAAGGATTTGGCATGATGATGAAAATTTTACCAAGATCAATACCAAATGCAAGACTGCCGTTCCCTTTAAAACCTCCATTTCATTTTCATACAATTCCCTGAACACTTGCCAGTTCAATGTAGTAAGTTGTGTTTACCATTAAAATGACGTCGCTGTGTTCTGGCTAGTAAGACCACAGAGTACCAATGTCAGCCATTAGATCATCAAAGCAGACATCCTGTCTGGTAAATTCTACTACCCAACCCGTACAATTCATTCACAAATGCAGTAATGGACGACAAGTTTAAAAGATTCTGACACAGACAGTAATTTGAGTTTGAAACAAGATTATCTAGATCAGATTTATAGCCTGGTATATAGCTCTGCAATAAACATGTTCAGTTTCAGGAGCATTCTTGTCAGTCTTGCTCTGGATACTACAATAAATCTCCACTAACATCTAAAAATGGCATTTTTGCATTTTCTGCAGCTACTGAATTTACTGAACCCCTTTCCTGTTTGGTTTTAAACTGAAATTTTATATTTTTCTAAACCAAAAAGAATATTGCAGATCATTCCTAAAACTGGTTAAATATATAATTTTAATAGCTATTTAGAAACGAATTTGCTGCCAAATACTTTATTGGCATACCATGTAGATAGATTAGGTATCAGAAGTGAGTGTTAACCCTTTCATCCTAAAGTCACATTTGAATCTTACCAAATCATAGACTGGGCAAACCCAGTTGAAATATTTAGGGGTGAATGAGTTAACAGTCCTTGTTAAGACATCCTGAACTGTTTCCCCAAGAAATATTTTCTTATATAACTGTGAAATGCTTATTAGCTCTCTCCACAGACTTAGGTGAGTGTTTCTGCAGCACAGAGAACCAGTATAATACGTGAATAAACGCTGTTTCTAACACTTCCATCGAGATGATTTAAGTTGATTTGGCTGCTAAATAGAAGTTATCACTGAAACTGAGTCTCTATATTTCCATTCCACCTATTTAGGATAGGACTGGGAACACCATCTCCATTGCTCAGAGAAACAAAGCATGGGTTTTGTGCATGTTGTAATAAAGTGCATGCTACCTCATTCTCTTACAGAACAAATTATTCAGCAGATTCCAATCATTCTTTTTTATTTTTCTGAATGAGGGATGGCTTTCAACGTGACCATGCATATGCCATGCTATCAACCAATTCGGTGCTTGGCATACTGGTAGGAGTGAGTGATAGAACTAACACACACACAGAATCTAACAAAATTATTGATGGTTTCCCTGTGATGTCACTGGACTACAGATGAAGCCAGAAAACTACAGCTAAAACAAGTAACTAATGATGATATTTTCAATTACAAGGGAATGGTAAAACTGGAAATGATCTCTGAACATGTTAACTGGATATGATCTCTGAACATGTTTTATTTCTATAACATCAAATAATGATGTATTGTACCTTTCCAAATGTTTGTGCAATAGCTACAGGAAGTATTACTATCTAACAGTGAGGCCCGCCTCCTCTAAAACCCCTAGAACAGCAGTCAAATTGATCTCCTTAATTTACAGTTCTTAGTTTAAAAGGTGACCTGACAAAATAGTTTTAAGAAGCTTAAGCCAGAACTGAGTCTAGTTATTCGCCGTTTAAAGCTGGACGCAATAAACAAGTTTGTATTTATGAAATGCTTTAGGTGACAAGGTAAAAGATAAATAGTGCTATTTTGTTCTATTAGGATTTCAATGTCACATCACTTTAATTGTTTTGATAAAGGATTATTGATGGTCTATTAAATATAATTGGACAGGTTGATAACGATCAGCACGCTCCCACGTCCTAATTAACAGTGAGAACAGCAGTATAGTAATTGACACCTTTGGCACAAAAAAAACACCTCATCAATTCATTGTCATTTTATCAATACTGTTTAAAACACACATCCTACATAAGTGCTTCTCTTTTAACTTTCATTTCTATAAATGAAACATTGCAATTTAATTGTGATAAGCTGGTAGCACCTGCTAATGACTAGCTTTTCAATCTGAAATATGGAAGCATATAAGTAATACCCTGGTGAACTTCCTGTGGAATATGGACAAACGAAATACCACATTTGAGGAATGACGTCAGGAATAAGCTAGAAAAATAACAGGGGGAATCGTTTGGGACATGCATGTATGTTATCAGGAATATACCACGGAGAAGGAAAGGATCGAATGTAGGAAAAATCATATGTAATGATATCGCTGTGGGAATATTATATGGAATAACATAGGGTTTATAATGGATGAACAAAGTAAGGAATAACAAGGGGACAATTATGAAGATCAGCACAGACTATCTGCATGAGGAATATATCACCAGGAATATGGGTTAATCAGGAAAACCTATCAGGGGGGTGGGGGAGGGGTATACAAGAGGAATATCATCAGGTTATAAATACCATCGATAAACAGCTGATTATGAAATAATGGACAACATCTTGAGGAATTATAAAACGTTTAAAATGTATTTATTATTTTAATTCAAATTATATTGTATAGTAATTTTGGCAATGATTATCATATATAGTATAGTTTGGCTATTACTTATCTTATTCACTTAACACATATTACTAATATAATGCAGACACACAACCAACATACACTAGTGTTACATTGTTAATGTGAGAAATTGGTATTTATGTCACTATACACCAGTGTAGATGATATAATTTCACATGAAACACACCATCGAAATGAAAGATTTATAATTCTATCTATTCATCATAGTGCCATTGTACTTGTAGATAATAAGGCAATTGTGCATTATATATAACGGTAGGTAAAACTATCCCCATTATGTGAGAATGTGCATGTCTACATGTAAACTCTTAACTATACACACAAATAGCTGTGTATGAGTATGTTAACTGCTATTCATATCCCCACAACAATAATAGAATTATGTAACATTTACATTCATGAACTTTCTATTTATAAACAAATGTGCCTATGGATTAGAGCAGCATGTGTGTTACACAGTAAACCAACATATTGCTGGCTCTGAGATGTAGTGTGTGTCCAATTATGATGCTATACCTTTACAGTATAAATAATACCTATTGATGTTTTTCTAGACCATTTTCCATGAAGTCAAACAGGTATGTGACCCCATGCTTTTTCGCATCTGATTGCAGAATTAAACCCTTCCCTTCTTGCATTGGTGATTGCAGAATTAAACCCTTGCCTTCTTGCATTGGTGATTGCGGAATTAAACCGTTGCCTTCTTGCATTGGTGAAAGTGGAATTAAACCCTTGCCTTCTTGCATTGGTGATTGCGGAATTTAACCCATGCCTTCTTGCATTGGTGATTGCAGAATTAAACCCTTGCCTTCTTGCATTGGTGAAAGTGGAATTAAACCCTTGCCTTCTTGCATTGGTGATTGTGGAATTAAAGCCTTGCCTTCTTGCATTGGTGATTGCGGAATTAAACCCTTGCCTTCTTGCATTGGTGAAAGTGGAATTAAACCGTTGCCTTCTTGCATTGGTGAAAGTGGAATTAAACCCTTGCCTTCTTGCATTGGTGATTGCGGAATTAAACCCTTGCCTTCTTGCATTGGATATTGAGGAATTACTACCCTTGCCTTCTTGCATTGGTGATTGCGGAATTAAACCCTTGCCTTCTTGCATTGGTGAAAGTGGAATTAAACCCTTGCCTTCTTGCATTGGTGATTGCCGAATTAAACCGTTGCCTTCTTGCATTGGTGATTGCGGAATTAAAACCTTGCCTTCTTGCATTGGTGATTGCGGAATAAACCCTTGCCTTCTTGCATTGGTGATTGCATAATTAAACCGTTGCCTTCTTGCATTGGTGATTGCGGAATTAACCCTTCCCTTCTTGCATTGGTGATTGCGGAATTAACCCCTTGCCTTCTTGCATTGGTGATTGCGGAATTAACCCTTGCCTTCCTGCATTGGTGATTGCGGAATTAAACCCTTGCCTTCTTGCATTGGTGAAAGGGGAGTGGGATATCCACTGCACCACCCACCTTACTCCAACCACTTTTAAAGTACCTATTGTTACAGCATCTTCACCAATTCCATGGCATTTATAAACATTTGTATCAATTGTATACATCATCTGGCTATCTTTTGACTTTATAACTACCTATATAACACAACACTACCAGCACACAACACCCCAGACTTAACTGTCAAAGTAAGGATTCCCGACGGATTTGACAAATCTCCAGCTGGCTGAGATTGAGATTGCATCACTACCCACATACAATGTAGTGCATCTACAGTATCACTACCTGGCCTATTTATACCTCATTAACTATTCTTTATACGTTGACAGTAGCATGTGGTTTCACTTGCCCAGCTGTTAGATCCTCAAAGCCGTTTATAAATGTTTTTTAATACAAACAATTCTGTCTTTTCACTGCACATAGCAATGTTAGCTTGCACTGTGATAATGGTTAAAGACCGTGTATTCAATGATGTTACGTACACTAATAGACAATGTTTCATCATATTATGTATAATTTAAAAATAAGTTTGGAAAAGATCATTCAAATATCTGACACAGACAGGGTGTGGTTGTTGCCTAGCCACTTCTGTAGTTATATTTCTTAACTTACCTGCAGTATTATACCTGCAGTATTAGATTACTTGGACTATGCCAATTAATTAACCCATCACCCTTAAAGTCACAATTGAATATAACGAAATGGATGACTGGGAAAGTCCACTTTAAATATGTAGGGGTGAAGTATGTATTAATCAAATGGTTTTCTTTATATGGTCACAGTGTTATTTTCTTAATTAATGTAGGCATTGAAGAGTTAAAAGGGTGGTTTCAAGAAATTGGTACCTAAGTATAAATGCTGATTATCGAAAATGACTCCCTTGTTGGCAAAATCAGCACTTGTTGTTTGTGAATGGAGTTGTTGAATAATTAGAAGGTATTTTAATAGATATCTGCTTGTTTTGTGAGTATATGTTTATTACATAACCGTTCCCTGAATATTTAAAAACAAAACTAGACTGTTAGGAAACTTTGGTGGGGGTGAGTCCAGGAAGACGTGGATGCTAGATGCTGGAGTCGTTGGCAGAGCAAGCGTAAGTTTAGAGGGGTTTGATTCCGGGTTTGTATATCATCCTTGATTACACAATTGAGGAAATGTAAAATGCTACAAGGTATAAAAATAGAAGCATCTATCAAAGTTGAGAATAACCAGGCACCAAGTGAAAATTGTGTTGTGATCCTGTGCATGCAGATATGCAGTGTGTGTACATTAACTACAGCTGATGGCAAACATAAATACTGACTAAACAATATCTAACCCACATACAACTGCTTATCTATCAACCCTCTCTACTTTACCTCCTATAGCTAACGTACAGGGGCACTCTCCCCTATCAGGTAATGCAATCAAGCAGAAATATTAAACTTATACGTTGTGATGGCCTGCACCACTGTACCTGTATCTAACATATGTTTCTGTCTCGTTGAGTCTAATGTGATACAAAAATGTTTTTGTAGTTCATACCTAGATATCAACAACATTTTAAAACGTAAATGGTTTTTAAAAGCAACCTCTTATCTCTGCTACTTCTATGTTGTACGTAGACTATCAACAGACACAATTTTTATTTCACCAACTTTTAGGTCTGTCACACAAAGATTTCTCCAGCAATCGTCACCACTGTTCATGAATTGACAGCAAACTATCGATAGCAATAATCTGCAGTTAAAACTGAGACAAAGCATTTTTTTTTATATGGATTTTTTCCGGAGATATTCTCATATACTGTGTCATAAAAATACCACCACCAGGCTCTCAAACTTTTATCCTTATTTTGAGAAGGAGCCCTTGAAAGTTTGTTTTTTTTCCCTTCCTGAAGTTATGAAACCAAAAGTCTGACATGTCTCCTAATAAGCTTATTTTTAAACAAAGAACAAGATAAACATGATAGTATAAATTTCACTTTCTGGATTTATCTTACTATATATTTCCAAAGGATCAATAAATGGTGTAGTCAGGGTTTCCCAACAGAGAGGTTTTCATAAACACAGTAGGACATAACAGTTATCATGAACCTTTTTACTTTCCAGCTACTTGATTTCAATTTCTGCCAACTCATGCACAGACGTAGTGTGTCAAGAGCTTACTAGTCACAGAGAGCAGTTTTTAAATGTGGCAATAATGAAAGTTGTATTATATTGCAGGAATTGCTTGTAACTCTATTGAAACACAACCATCTCCCATAGGTCAATGTTTCCATCTGGTATTTCACCCTGTTTATTATATCATTCAGAGTTTCTCCTGGTTTTGAAGGTAAAACCTTTGGCTGGTGCATCTGATAGCAACAACAAATGTATGCGACCTTTAAACAATTACCTGGGGTTTTATACTGCCATTCTTATTGTCTCCTTGGTTCCTTTGTTCATTGTATTTTTAATTTGGATTCAACATTTCAGTACAATGTACCAGTTCAGTTAGTGTGTTTGTGATTATACAAAACTGTTGTTATATATTTCACTCGACCATCACAGTCTTAGATCAACCTCCTTCACATCATTTTTGTCTTCTTCATAATTCAGATTACTATAATGAAAAATATAAATGTCAGGTTTTCTTCTCTACCACTGGAACTTATTATATAATACCGACTAACTCTTAATGAATTCTACCAATGGACCTTATATAGTACCGACTAACTCTTTTAATGAATTCTACCAATGCACCTTATATAGTACCGACTTTCTCTGTTAACGAATTCTACCGATGGACCTTATGTAGTACCGACTAACTCTGTTAATCAATTCTACCAATGGACCTTAAATATTACCGACTAACTCTGTTAATGAATCCTACCAATGGACCTTATACAGTACGGACTTACTCTGTTAATGAATTCTACAAATGGTCCTTATATAGTACCGACTAAATCTGTTAATGAATTCTACCTATGGACCTTATATAGTACCGACTAGCTCTGTTAATGAATTCTACTAATGGACCTTATACAGTACTGACTAACTCTGTTAATGAATCCTACCAATGGACCTTATACAGGACCGACTAACTCTGTTAATCAATTCTACCAATGGACCTTATACAGTACCGACTAACTATGTTAATGAATTCTACAAATGGTCCTTATATAGTACCGACTAAATCTGTTAATGAATTCTACAAATGGTCCTTATATAGTACCGACTAACTCTTTTAATGAATTCTACCAATGAACCTTATATAGAACCGACTAACTCTGTTAATCAATTCTACCAATGGACCTTATACAGTACCGACTTACTCTGTTAACGAATTCTACCGATGGACCTTATATAGTACCGGCTAACTCTGTTAATGAATTCTACTAATGGACCTTATACAGTACCGACTTACTCTGTTAATGAATTCTACCGATGGACCTTATATAGTACCCACTCTACCACTGGAACTTATTATATAATACCGACTAACTCTTAATGAATTCTACCAATGGGCCTTATATAGTACCGACTAAATCTGTTAATGAATTCTACCTATGGACCTTATATAGTACCGTCTTACTCTGTTAATGAATTATACCAATGGACCTTATATAGTACTGACTATCTCTGTTAATGAATTCTACCACTGGACCTTATATAGTACCGGCTAACTCTGTTAATGAATTCAACCAATGGACCTTATATAGGACCGACTAACTCTGTTAATCAATTCTACCAATGGACCTTATAGAGTAACGACTAACTCTGTTAATGAATCCTACCAATGGACCTTATACAGTACCGACTAACTATGTTAATGAATTCTACAAATGGTCCTTATATAGTACCGACTAACTCTTTTAATGAATTCTACCAATGGACCTTATCCAGTACCGACTAACTCTGTTAATCAATTCTACCAATGGACCTTATAGAGTACCGACTAACTCGGTTAATGAATTCTACCAATGAACCTTATATAGAACCGACTAACTCTGTTAATGAATCCTACCAATGGACCTTATACAGTACCGACTAAATCTGTTAATGAATTCTACCTATGGACCTTATATAGTACCCACTCTACCACTGGAACTTATTATATAATACCGACTAACTCTTAATGAATTCTACCAATTGACCTTAAACAGTACCGACTTACTCTGTTAACGAATTCTACCAATGGACCTTAAATATTACCGACTAACTCTGTTAACGAATTCTACCGATGGACCTTATATAGTACCCACTCTACCACTGGAACTTATTATATAATACCGACTAACTCTTAATGAATTCTACCAATGGGCCTTATATAGTACCGACTAGCTCTGTTAATGAATTCTACTAATGGACCTTATACAGTACCGACTAACTCTGTTAATCAATTCTACCAATGGACCTTATCCAGTACCGACTAACTCTGTTGGTGAATTCTACCAATGGACCTTATACAGGACCGACTAACTCTGTTAATCAATTCTACCAATGGACCTTATACAGTACTGACTAACTCTGTTAATGAATTCTACTAATGGACCTTATACAGTACCGACTAAATCTGTTAATGAATTCTACCGATGGACCTTATATAGTACCCACTCTACCACTGGAACTTATTATATAATACCGACTAACTCTTAATGAATTGTACCAATGGACCTTATATAGAACCGACTAACTCTGTTAATCAATTCTACCAATGGACCTTATATAGTAACGACTAACTCTGTTAATGAATCCTACCAATGGACCTTATACAGTACTGACTAACTCTGTTAATGAATTCAACCAATGGACCTTATATAGTACCGACTTTCTCTGTTAATGAATTCTACTAATGGACCTTATACAGTACAGACTAACGCTGTTAATGAATTCTACCACTGGACCTTATATAGTACCGACTAACTCTGTTAATGAATTAAAATGAAATCAGACTGAAATCTACCGTAGACTACTGTGTTTTATTTCCTGACTTGGGTATAATTTTTGGGACTACCGAGCATTCGTGATGGTGCCCCTGGGAATATCTTATAGGTTAGTAAATTAAGGTGTCTCAGATATTTTGGTCGACCATTTCTATGTGCCAATATTAGTTCATTCTATCTGACAACCTTTGGTAACAGGTGTCATTATGATCATTTATGAATCGGTTAACATTTGTATTATGTTCCCACAAGCTATTGGCACATCTGACTCATTCAAACCTCTATCTATGTGTTTAATACAAGGTTATGTTTTTAATTAATGGATAGAACTATGAAGATCAAACATTTTTTTTTAATCACTTGAAAAATTAGGAAAAAAAATTGACCCAAAGAGGTTGGTGTCTAAGTTGACAGAAAATTGTCAAAGCCCCAAGACGTTTAATTAATCCAAGTACCATGCATGTTGAACCACTTTTTTATACAGACTTGATGACCCTCTAAAACCCCCTGAATTCATGGCTTTGGCACATAATCTACATCATGCATAAGGTATACCTACTGGTATCCATTTACTGGTATAGGATTGTACAAACTGACCTGTCCCCATTTCGAGACACTGAGCAGAAATATCCGTATAATCTGTGACACTCCTCAAGATAGTGTTCCCATGAGCTAGGTCAGTACTTTTATTGTCTCCAGTAAAACACAAGGTTACAATGCATTAAGTCAGTCTACACGGCCGGATGAGTTTCCTGATATCATTCAATGACTATTTGTATATAACTTGTTTTTTTAATGCTCAGTATAGACTTTGTGGTTTTGATGCAAACCACACCTATAATTATATTTACTTAATGGAACTCAAATAAAGACATTGTACATTTTAAGTTCAATTCTGTCCCACTCACAACAGGAATATGACAACAATCTCATATGTATAACAAAATGATAGCTGGTTTATTTTCCTGTTCCCTTTATAATGTTCACTGTTTATATTGGTTTTATGAGGTTCTCTATCCCTCCATCCATTTTTTGCAATTTGTGAATTCTTTAAAAAAATGTTTAGTTTTCAAAACAATTTTATTGTTTTGTATTCAGGAAGCAAGTTGAGTTGTGGAAATGGTTAGGGCCAACAGAAATAGCAGGAATGTGTGAACTAAATTGAAGAGTTCTGCTTTTGTAATTTTACAGAGTAATTCATTGATTGTGGTATTATAACTGTAGTTACACCATTAGTTTCCGAGATATCAGAGGAAAGCTGATTGACTTTTGTTGTTAGGACAGGTTGGAAATGCTTTAATACATAATTAACTGTAGTAACAGAGGTGAACTAATAATTAATGGTAAACCTTTCCAACTTTCAAAGATTTTTTTTCGAAACTGAGACACTAGTTGGCATTTAATGATTGCAAACAAAGGGCAACAACTCTGTACATAAGTTCTTGAGCTATATGTCTAATAAACATGTAGAGAAAATGAGGAGGAGTTTTCCAAATTCAAAGTTAAGGTCGAATGAGTGTATTGATAAACGGAAATAGGAAGTGCATCCCTAGTTGAAAATCTAATGTAGGGAGACAGTATCACAATTTCCGCATATTCTAATGAGTCCATTGTTTAATCTTAAACTGTTGAATATTGTATGTTTATTATTAACAGAACAGTGTGTTCTCTCGATATTAAAGTATTTCAAAGCAATCCAGACATTTATTCAGGTTTTTTTTATCAATGAGTCACATGTGTCCATTTTTCTGTATTTCAGGAAACTGGTTACCTATTTCACTACTGTGAAGTTTTTCAAGAAAGATAACTCTTACATGCAATTACTATGTGTATATGGTTTTATTATAAAATGTCAATTTTTAATCGTTTATAAATAATTCATTTTACACAATTTCAGTATTTATTAAATTGATATACATTAATGCAATACTATGGCAGTATTATTTTTATTGTCATTATTTTGCAAAAAATTGTGTCTTTCATTTTTTTTCAAAATTCATTCCTTTTTGCATAAATTTCCATTTAAAATCCTTAAAATTCTGACAACCGATATTTTTTTTTGTGGCAGAAAATTTGCTTTACTTCAAAGCAATATAACTACAAAATTTGAAGAAATCCTACTGAAAAATGGTGACACAAACCTATTACCTTAACAAATGGATGGACATGTCACACTGTACTACACCTTGTTTCAGCAGGCAAGTAAAAGTTTGAACCTAAAACCATTAACACCACAAAAGCAGATTGAAAAGGTGATTTTAACCAGCATCTATATACATTTAGTTAATTTTTCCATAGAAACTGCAGACAAATTTTAACAATGATTGATATGATTATTGGAAACCTCTTATTGACACTATAAGATTATTTCATACCAAAACACAGTGAAACGATGTGCACGTGGTTAGCAACTAAGCAAGGCCGGTTCACTAAAGAAAGTGGTACAGTAGGAGAAAAAATGTTTTGGGGACAATTTACACCACACAATGGTTTCATTGGGCCTCATTACACAGTAGGAGAAAAACTGTTTTGGGGACAATTTACACCACACAATGGTTTCATTGGGCCTCATTCCACCAAGTCCACAAGGAGGAGTAGATGTGAGTGTTTAACAGCCGTACTTACACAGAGTTGAACAGGTATGCTCTTCCCTGGCTTCCCTGGAATGACTGCAACAGACAGAGGAGCACAGGTAAGTTACAGAATAGCACATCATACACGAGAACTTATAATGATGATAATAGAAATAATTTGAGGTTCTTATATATACGGCTTTATAACAACCTAGTTCGTAGGTCGTCTCAAAGCGGTTCACAAACTATTATCCATGGTCATAGGACCTTTGCAACCAGTCAATATCTTTCTCAACTCCATGGGGAGCATACAGCCGGAGCTGCCATTTCAGCGCTTACAGCTAGCATTCAACAATTCTAGCACTGCCCAACCACGTACTCATTTACAGCTGAGTAGACTGGAACCAGCGGAGTAAAGTATCTTGCTCAAAGATACAACACAGTCCCGTGCCGTGACTCGAACCCTTCAGTCGCGAGCCCGGCGTCCGACCACTAGACTACCGCGCCTCCAGATCTCCATTAATTAGGTAAACCGTTCAAAGAAGTAGAAAGATTCACATTGGTGTTTTATATGTACAATATAATATATATGGCAACCATACTTACACATGATACAACACCAAAGTCTTTAATCATTCAAGTACTCCTTCTCTTTAGAAATTACGATTACAAAACATGCAAACACTTAGTAGTAATTCAATATCTCTGCTTGCAGTAATGAACATATTATGATTCAAAATAACTGTTTTTCCCATTACTTAAAATGTCTTTAATTCAATCGTTACTTTTGGTTTAGATCTGATATTTTAAATTAAATCGTATAAATATATACAATTTAAAATTTAGAAATGGAGTTAAAGTTGACCTTTTAAGTTACTTGCAAAACTTTTACAGGTGATTAAGAAATCTGCAGATTCAATAAATAACTTACAGCATCTATATTCTTAAAAATATCAATTATAATATTAACACAAATATAAACATGGCAGGTGTCAATTAAAAGAGTGAATCTTCTATCTGGCTGATGACAAGGACAGCATGCAATTACATTTAAGCTGTATTCATGTACTAATTTGCAATTCAAGTAAACGTTTCTCCACTTAACCCTTTCACCACTGTAGACCATAATGGAGTCATCCAGATCAATGCATAGTAGAGTCTACTAAAGTTACCTAGGGGTGAAAGGGTTAATAACATTTTGTTTCTCAAGTCTTGATGTTTTTTGCCCTATACAGATCAAAGCCTGTGACAGCCTGACCCTTGTCTGTGACAGTCTGGCCTAGTAAACTCCGACACACACTCCATCTTCATGTAACATGACAAAAACAGGGGAACAGTGAAGTCAATCTGCCAATCTTAAGTGGGTTCTTTAATACTAGAACGTTTCCCTACTTGACAAAAATAACAAGCACTGATTTCAGTTTCTGTACGTCCCTGTCAGTCCTGTCCTGTCCATAGTTATGAATAATATAAAGATTTATATAACTACTGGTAACATCTTAAGGTGAAAATGGTTATGAATTCTAGGTTTGGCCAATTTGTGCTAAGATACACAATAATAATGCACACACATTCCTTTTAACAAACCAAGATTGAGCACTTAGCAGACACAGTGTTTGGAATGGGGATCATTTAACATAAGTTACATTGTGGTGAATGGAGTTCATGCATTGTATTATGCAATGTTGACAAAAAGTCAAAGTCTACTGAAATCCACATGCCTCAACCTTAATAACCGTGAGACAAGGATAACTTAATGCACCAGAGAAAGTGTGGAATAGAGAAACACTAGCCCAGGAGGAGGGAAGAAGTCATCTCATATGCCATATACTTTATCTTGGACGTGAACAGTTTATAGAGGTTGGAGCAAACATTCATATCATTTGGAAGCTAGGACACAGTGTACATGATGGTACTTTTGGTTTTTTCTGCGATAGTTCAACAAGCTTTATCTCTGCTCAGATTTGATGTCTTTAACATCCATCTTTTGTCAGCGTTAATTGACCCATGCAGTAAAATTAGACTCTTATATAAAGTCAAGTAAGGGATTAATTTAAATTTTGTGTAATTCCATGCAATGAAGATATATGAACCCATTACATTTCGTCTGACCTACATTCCATACGTGTAAGTGTATGAATCAATCCGAAACCAGTTAAGCAGGAAAAGGAAACTACACTCTTGATTTGTTAAGATCTGATTAGTGAAACCAAATCTGAGTTCAGTCTTTAGAATCAGAGATGCCAACGATCAGTGCTAAAAGCATCAAACCTTAGTCTAATTGACAGATACAGAATAATTGTTTTTAACAATATTGAAGTTTTGTAGATGAAATTGCTTTATGGTGTGACCTGTTAATTCAGACGATCCCCTAATGGTGTGACCCATCACATAAGACTACCCCCTAATGGTGTAACCTGTTAATTCAGACCATCCCCTAATGGTGTGACCCTTTACATAAGACTACCCCCTAATGGTGTAACCTGTTAATTCAGACCATCCCCTAATGGTGTGACCCTTTACATAAGACTACCCCCTAATGGTGTAACCTGTTAATTCAGACCATCCCCTAATGGTGTGACCCTTTACATAAGACTACCCCCTAATGGTGTAACCTGTTAATTCAGACCATCCCCTAATGGTGTGACCCTTTACATAAGACTACCCCCTAATGGTGTAACCTGTTAATTCAGACCATCCCCTAATGGTGTGACCCTTTACATAAGACTACCCCCTAATGGTGTAACCTGTTAATTCAGACCATCCCCTAATGGTGTGACCCTTTACATAAGACTACCCCCTAATGGTGTAACCTGTTAATTCAGACCATCCCCTAATGGTGTGACCCTTTACATAAGACTACCCCCTAATGGTGTAACCTGTTAATTCAGACCATCCCCTAATGGTGTGACCCTTTACATAAGACTACCCCCTAATGGTGTAACCTGTTAATTCAGACCATCCCCTAATGGTGTGACCCTTTACATAAGACTACCCCCTAATGGTG
Source organism: Mizuhopecten yessoensis (assembly GCF_002113885.1). Taxonomy (NCBI): domain Eukaryota; kingdom Metazoa; phylum Mollusca; class Bivalvia; order Pectinida; family Pectinidae; genus Mizuhopecten; species Mizuhopecten yessoensis. The sequence continues at coordinate 514,028 of NW_018403450.1, read as the reverse complement.
TAACCTGTTAATTCAGACCATCCCCTAATGGTGTGACCCTTTACATAAGACTACCCCCTAATGGTGTAACCTGTTAATTCAGACCATCCCCTAATGGTGTGACCCTTTACATAAGACTACCCCCTAATGGTGTAACCTGTTAATTCAGACCATCCCCTAATGGTGTGACCCTTTACATAAGACTACCCCCTAATGGTGTAACCTGTTAATTCAGACCATCCCCTAATGGTGTGACCCTTTACATAAGACTACCCCCTAATGGTGTAACCTGTTAATTCAGACCATCCCCTAATGGTGTGACCCTTTACATAAGACTACCCCCTAATGGTGTAACCTGTTAATTCAGACCATCCCCTAATGGTGTGACCCTTTACATAAGACTACCCCCTAATGGTGTAACCTGTTAATTCAGACCATCCCCTAATGGTGTGACCCTTTACATAAGACTACCCCCTAATGGTGTAACCTGTTAATTCAGACCATCCCCTAATGGTGTGACCCTTTACATAAGACTACCCCCTAATGGTGTAACCTGTTAATTCAGACCATCCCCTAATGGTGTGACCCTTTACATAAGACTACCCCCTAATGGTGTAACCTGTTAATTCAGACCATCCCCTAATGGTGTGACCCTTTACATAAGACTACCCCCTAATGGTGTAACCTGTTAATTCAGACCATCCCCTAATGGTGTGACCCATCACATAAGACTACCCCCTAAAGGTGTGACCTGTTAATTCAGACCATCCCCTAATGGTGTGACCCATCACATAAGACTACCCCCTAAAGGTGTGACCTGTTAATTCAGACCATCCCCTAATGGTGTGACCCATCACATAAGACGATCCCCTAATGATGTGAATGTTACTTTACAAAATAATGTGACTTTTAGTGAATCTTGCATAATCTGACATATTATTATTGTAACACCCTATCATTTCTGACATGCAAATGCAATATTTCTTATACTTTACTGAAACCACCTTTTCAACCAATTCATTACTCTCCATTGTATAAGATGTTTTCCCTGTGCATTAGATTGAGATATCTAATTCTATTGGCCTACTTCTGCTGCCAGACAGCAGATTTCACGTAAATCTTTAAATTGTTAATTGTAAGGTTGGGTGTGAAAAATAGCCTTACTATATATAAAACAGAATAAACAAAATCTTGTTAGAAATTCAGGCCACAGACAAATCAATACCTAAAACAGAAGGGCCTTGGTGTTCTGTTGGGTTCAGTGATTAAAAATTAATTTGGCTATGATATAAGTCCCCCTTCCTTTGGATAATTCCTGCTATATTTTCCCAAAAATCAATTAAAAAATCACATTATTTTACGTAAGTCATGCTTTTTGTTGGTAGAAAAGCCCCTTTGTCGAAAAGAGGTAGACAATTCACTATTTAGTTTTCGTGGAAGGATTGATGTATATATATGTATATATATGTATATTAATGTATATATATGGGATTTTTACCGTCTATATTACTTCTTTGACCCATATGTATATATATGTATATATATATATATATATTTATGAATATATATATGAGATTTTTACCGTCTATATTACTTCTTTGACCCATATGTATATATATGTATATATATATATCAAGGGTTTTGGTTTTAGTTTGTTTTGTGACAGGTACGTACAATGTTAAGAAGGGCCCATATTGGGTCAGGATTTGAGTGATTTTTTTTTATTAATCATTGGTTACCATTAGATAATGAATGATCTGTTAATAATTATTTTTTTTAAATATTTTTTGAAGCCGTCCATGCTGTTGTTGCAAGTGGTTTGCAAATAAAATTAATACAATGTAAGAAATACGTTCCTTCAATCAATAAATCTGTTATTTATAGTCCTAAGTAGGCTTGAAAGGAAAGGTAAGTCGGTGAGGATGCCAATATCGCAGGATAATTCTGTTTCTTTAATCTTGTTTAAGTATCTACCAAGGGGATAGGCTTGAAATCCTTGAATCCCTCTACGTAACACTCAATATTATCTATACACAATTGTATAACGTCTATAATCGATCATGAGATCTAGATCTGCGGTCAACTAATCAGTTTATTGGCCTATTAGACTAAGAGTCTATAAAGTAGATTTATCAGAACACCATTTTGTACCAACAGGCCCAGTGTAAGAGAGATGTTTTCCGTTTGCTTTCTGGCAAGTAAAATACATATACAGCACATTTGCATTAATAAGCTATGCTAAACGCCATACCTCTTTTCCTGATAACAGACCTACACATGTATTTACAAAATGATGGCAATTAAAGGATTTGAAGGGGCCAAAAAATATTTATACTTGCAAGCAGCACATGTTACTTTGCACCAAACCTGTTAGTTGTTTACAAAACATTTCCAATGTTCAAAAGGAAGGTAAAGAAAGAATAGCATGTGGATTCAGTTTGAGTTTAAATGGATCCATGTGGATTTTCCTTTATACAGTAAACTACCCTTAACTTCAGTTTGTATATAATAGTTATGGACTGTTGGAGCAGGACACTTCCGTTGATGAGGCAGCTCAACCAATTAACTCAGTCACCCCTGGAATTTCATAATAAACTATTCCAACATTTGAATTGGAAGAGTTCAAATATGTCTTCAGGGGTAAATCAGTTAAAGAGATAGTATAACAATCTGCACTGCAAATTTCTATCTTGGCTGAGTTAACATTTTGTTGTTTTTTTCATCTTCATTATTTTCCATAAAAGTCCCGCTGGGATTTCTTTCCAGAAATGATTTATCTAAGTTATAGCCATGCCGGCAAAATGGATTTCAATGCATAGTTCCAACTTTCAGTATTGGTACAGCTGGGTCCTTCAGGGCCTTTCACATGAAGCGTAACTGATTCGTGAACATTTCCTTTTAAATATAATTTTGTAATTCTGATGTTTCTTCACATTATTGTCCTGCACTTCAATTGACTTCATATAGTGTTGTTTATTAAACACGGTCAAGAAATAACATGATTATACGAACATTTCTACGTCTACTACAGTTTACCGTAAAAGGTTCAGGAAGAAATTGAAATTTGAGCTGTACTCAAGGTAACAATCACATTACGTCTTAAAATTTGACAACCCAACAACATTATTTCATTTAATCATTGGAAATAGGAAACAGGCACACTTTATAAAATAGATTTGATTCGATAGTAGTTATGTAACAACAAATTATTTTCGAAATTATTTTGATATCTTGCCAGAGATCAGATACTGAAGCTGCTGATATATATAATGGAACCTGTTATGCTATTGATTCTTGAATAAATTTGAAATTTAAAACTATGCAATTTGGTGTAAATTTTTTATGATTTTTAAAGTTGAACATATTTGTTATAATTATAAAATGACTCAGGTTTAGAGGAATGGAGTAAAAAATACAAAGCCAAATATATCTACACAAAAAAGTATCCTGATACAATACACAGAAAGTATCATGATTTGATACACAAGAAAGTATCGTGATGCGATACACAATAAAGTATCATGATACAATACACAAGAAAGTATCGTGATACAATACACAACAAAGTATCATGATACGATACACAAGAAAGAATTGCGATGCGATACACAAGAAAGTATCATGATGCGATACACAAGAAAGTATCATGATGCGATACACAAGAAAGAATCATGATGCGATACACAAGAAGGAATCGTGATACACAAGAAAGTATCGTGATTGGATACACAAGAAAGTATTGCGATGCGATACAAAAGAAAGTATTGTGATGCGATACACAAGAAAGTATCATGATGCGAAACACAAGAAAGTATCGTGATGCGATACACAAGAAAGTATCGTGATGCGATACACAAGAAAGTATCGCGATACAATACACAAGAAAGTATCGTGATGCGTTACACAAGAAAGTATCGTGATGCGATACACAAGAAAGAATCGTGTCGGATACACAAGAAAGAATCGTGATACACAAGAAAGTATCGTGATGCGATACAAAAGAAAGTATCATGATACACAAGAAAGTATTGTGATGCGAAACACAAGAAAGTATCGTGACGCGATATACAAGAAAGTATCGTGATACAATACACAAGAAAGTATCATGATGCGATACACAAGAAAGTTTCGTGATGCGATACACAAGAAAGAATCATGATGCGATACACAAGAAGGAATCGTGATACACAAGAAAGTATCGTGATGCACAAGAAAGTATCGTGATTGGATACACAAGAAAGTATTGTGATGCGATACAAAAGAAAGTATTGTGATGCGATACACAAGAAAGTATCATGATGCGAAACACAAGAAAGTATCGTGATGCGATACACAAGAAAGTATTGTGATGCAATACACAAGAAAGTATCGCGATACAATACACAAGAAAGTATTGTGATGCGATACACAAGATAGAATCGTGTCGGATACACAAGAAAGAAACGTGATACACAAGAAAGTATCGTGATGCGATACAAAAGAAAGTATCATGATACACAAGAAAGTATCATGATACAATACACAACAAAGTACTATGATGTGAAACACAAGAAAGTATCCTGATACAATACACAAGAAAGTATCATGATACAATACACAAGAAAGTATCGTGATACAATACACAAGAAAGTATCATGATACAATACACAAGAAAATATCGTGATACAATACACAACAAAGTATCATGATACGATACACAAAAAAGTATCGTGATGCGATACACAAGAAAGAATCGTGATACAATACAAAAGAAAGTATCATGATACAATAGACAAGAAAGTATCATGATATGATACACAAGAAAGTATCATGATGCAATACACAAGAAAATATCGTGATACAATACACAACAAAGTATCATGATACGATACACAAAAAAGTATCGTGATGCGATACACAAGAAAGAATCGTGATACAATACAAAAGAAAGTATCATGATACAATAGACAAGAAAGTATCATGATATGATACACAAGAAAGTATCATGATGCAATACACAAGAAAATATCGTGATACAATACACAACAAAGTATCATGATACGATACACAAAAAAGTATCGTGATGCGATACACAAGAAAGAATCGTGATACAATACAAAAGAAAGTATCATGATACATTACACAAGAAAGTATCATGATACAATACACAAGAAAGTATCATGATATGATACACAAGAAAGTATCGTGATACAATAGACAAGAAAGTATCATAATATGATACACAAGAAAGTATCGCGATACAATACACAAGAAAGTATCGTGATGCGATACACAAGAAAGTATCGTGATGCGATACACAAGAAAGTATTATGATACAGTACACAAGAAAGTATTGTGATACACAAGAAAGTATCCTGATGCGATATACAAGAAAGAATTGTAATGTGATACACAAGAAAGTATGGTGATGCAATATACAAGAAAGTATCGCGATACAATATACAAGAAAGTATCGCAATATACAATACACAAGAAAGTATTGTGAAACATTACACAAGAAAGTATCGCGATACAATAAACAAGAAAGTATTGTGATCTGATAAACAAGAAAGTATCATGATAAAATACACAAGAAAGTATCGTGATACAATAAACAAAAAGTATTGTGATAAAAAAGAAAGTATCGTGATGCAATACACAAGAAAGTATTGTAATGCGATACACAAGAAAGTATCGTGATGCGATACACAAGAAAGTATCGTGATACAATATGCAAGAAAGTATTGTGATACGATAAACAAGAAAGTATTGCGATACAATATACAAGATAGTATCGTGATGCAATATACAAGATAGTATCGTGATACAATACACAAGAAAGTATCGCGATACAATATACAAGATAGTATCGTGATACAATATACAAGATTGTATCGTGATGCATTACACAAGATAGTATCGTGATACAATACACAAGATAGTATCGTGATACAATAGACAAGATAGTATCGTAATACAATAGACAAGATAGTATCGTGATACAAGACACAAGATAGTATCGTGATACAATACACATGACGCGATATACAAGAAAGTATCGTGATACAATAGACAAGAGAGTATCGTGATACAATACACAAGAGAGTATCGTGATACAATATACAAGATAGTATCTTGATACAATACACAAGATAGTATTGTGATACAATAGACAAGATAGTATTGTGATACAATATACAAGATAGTATCGTGATGCAATACACAAGATAGTATCGTGATACAATAGACAAGATAGTATCGCGATACAATATACAAGATAGGATCGTGATACAATACACAAGATAGTATCGTGATACAATAGACAAGATAGTATCGCGATACAATATACAAGATAGGATCGTGATACAATACACAAGATAGTATCGTGATACAATAGACAAGATAGGATTGTGATACAATACAAATTTATGAATCATTTTAGCCTAACAGGTACATTGTAGGAAGGTAAAAATAACTTCTATTAGTTAAGATTGACAAGTGTTGCAGCGAATCTTCATGGATTGTTATTCTGTCACATCTATCATTCCTATATAACACATCTGAAAAAAGGTTATGTAAAAGCCTTGGGTTTTACCAAATTTGAAAACCCCTCGGGTGAAATTTCCCTATCTTACACACTTGAGCATGAAAGATTCTTATATTCTTTCCAGCAAGGTTTATTAAAGAAAATAATCCTAAAACAGAAAACCATCTCAACTGAAAAATTCTAGAAATTGCTTCGACACTTCAAGTGAGATATCTGAAGTGTTAACGCAGAAACATTTTGCAATTAATATTCCAGATAGATTTTTTATACTGAAACAGTTTTTATGAATATTGACTTTGAGCCTTATAACTGTAACTAACCTAGCACAAAACACAATGACATACTGCTTTACTGCACATCAAGGCAATAACTGGGTACATAAATCTCTAATGGAGTTTTCTGAAATATCATTTAAATCATTTTGTCCCTAAATGAAGCTTTAATTAATATTTCATAGTAAAAATGTCTTTAATGGAACTAAGGGATGAGTAGACACTGTCATTGCATGCTGGTGAATCAGCATTTGTAATTACTTTGTAGCAGGAAATCGGTGTAAAACAAATCCTCTGAGATCCTTATTGTCTGGGGATAAATTCTCAGGTCAAGCTTTTTGTTATCACTACAAATAAAACAATCTCCAACACAGCAACAAATTTTTCTTTTTCTTTTTTTTGAAATGCCTACCCGGTAAGTGCTCTAAGAAAGCATAATAGACTATTATCACCTTGCTTCACCCTTACAGAGTTGATATATCTTCATTTGTAAGAATTTTAATAAAAATAAAGTCAAATACATTATACTTAAAACTTAAAGATCATCTGCTTAAAACCAAAGCACCCACATCATAATACAAATATGTGTTATTGTCTTGGGGCATACTCTGTTATCTGAAGCACAGGACATCAATCAATTTTGAAATGGGAATCACAACTTTTTTGTCAATTGATGAATCACTGCAACACTTCCAAGTCGAATGTAATTCTTACAGACTTGGATAGCTTAATACTCACTGTTCTTGAAGTAAATTTGTCGACAGAAAGTTATTTTTTTCATAAAATAACCCGTTTTTTCTTAAGTTTGTAAATTGTCCTATCAACTTCAATATTGCTAGATTTGACTACATATGTATACATGATTAACAAGCACAATAAGTACCTTTGAGATCAGCTCGTCGTGGTTGGCCAGATGCGCTCGACAGTGCACACAGCTATAGGTACGGTGGCATTTGTTCGGCAGGTAAGCTTGAAATGTTTTCACCATTTTGCGTGATGAAATACATGAAAACTTTTGTCAAAGTTGTGTTTTTTTCTTTTATCACCTTTCAATTCTTCTCAACCTCTTCTTAATGACCAATGTCAGATTTGCTGTCATATGGCAGCTATACCACCACAGCGTCTATAAGTACAATGTCTACTCTCCAGCCACTGTGACGATCAGGTGGCTCTGGGCGTGTATCCCTCCTCAGGCTGGGTAACTGGACGTCTACCTTCCCAAACGCAAGGTTATACTCAAGCTCACCGCCAACCCTTTTCTGTAATGGAAAGAAAATCAATTTGACTATATGTTCTTGTAGCATGCCTCATGTCACGTTCTCCAGTGTTGAACCATATCCAGCGAGTGTAGTCCATGTGTGGTTCAAACTGCTCAACATTTAGAATACAAATAAGGGATGACCTAATAAGAAAACATCATACGATGATTCATCGACAGACTAACTGAGTCATCTGATTACCACAATTTGACATTCAAAACCTACATTTTAGATTTTCTAATTTCTCATTAGCTCTTTCTGATATGGCAAAACGTTCAATTTCATTTTCATAGAGATTGCAAATGGTACTATTGGGACTAATTACAACTCAATTCTCTTTGGCATTATTTGAATTTTAAAAATCATCTTCAACTGTTTTGAAATTTCAAAATATGATGTGGCAGCCACTGAAACACTGATTACACGGGAACAGCTTCAGTGCACAACAAAATGAAGAATACTCAATAAATGACATACAGGCTTACAATGTCACTATGTTGATTGTTTAGTGGAAAATATAATTGAGTGTAAACAATTTCTTTCTTACACCCTATTACACGTGTGTGACATAACAATGGGACAACAATGATGTGATGGCATGAAATCGGAAACATTTTGATGCAGCGATGCGAAAATTGTGATGCCTTCTTTTGGTTTCTTTGCTAATTCTGGTGACAGGAATGAGATAGAAAAAAACATTCATGCCCAGGGGATACAGATTGGAGATATTCTACCCTCAGGGTTTTCATATGTTTACACATCTCTCTGCAAGCCTCAGTTTTACCAAAATCCCTTGGTAGGAATTTCCCTTTCCTACATCCATGATGACCCCATGGCAACATGGATCTCTGTCTTTTCTTTTCACTTCAGACAGTAACTCTCTTTCTTTTCTTAGGTGTCCCCAAAAGCACCTGGCTTCTATGATCTAAGAACTCCAGGGACATAAATATCCCCTCAGTCATTCCTCAGCAGCCAGACGTTTCCTTTGTAATAATGCTTATTATCACTTGACTACGTTATAATTAGACCATGCTGGTAAGAACGATGTTTGACAGAATGTGACATATATTAATGTGGAACCTCTAATAAATATACAATAGTTGTAATACAGGAAATGTATCTCCATGGTGACAACAACAAAGATTTTGATCTATACAACAAACTGCCAGTAGGTCAGTGATGCTGATGCTACATCTCCTTAATCAGTTTCCTCAGGAACAGGTATATTATCATTTCCTTAATCACATTTTATGTGACATATATGTCTTCCTGTTGTTTTCTACTTTTGTAAGGGTGATAACAATACTCTATAAAAAGACAACTAATATGTTAAATGTCTTTTACATCACAAATCAAAATGACTTTAGATAAAACTATGATCATATAACTTTTCCATAAAAAAACACCTTTTGCAAAAATTAAAATATGTATAATCTTCTACTGAAGCAATTCTCCGCTCATTTAACAGCCAGTAGGAACCTTTGCCCTTTTAGAATGACTCATAATAATTACTGTCTGCCAGCACTGAGGTTAATAGCTTTGTCTAATAATGGTTTATTGACACTCACAGCACATATGTCCATCATCATAGCTAGCCTTTTTAATGGTTTTAGCTACATACAAATTCCCTATATTTACTGAAACAAAGCATTAGATCACATCAGTGTCATTTATCGTACTTGCTGGTGGAAAGCTAAATAAACTTACACACCAATGTACGGTGAGCTGTTAAGACCACAATATGACATTTTTCTGCTTTAGATCTGTTGTAAGTCACTGACCGAACAAAGTCCCCTTCATCACTATTACCAGTCGTATTCCAAGATCAATCAGAGATGGCTAGACAATGGGTCATGTGCCAGCGGATATTCCCAAGGTCAAACAGGTATTGGCAAGGTCAAAACTATGGGTAGAGTTTTTTGTCCTATCAGATGTTTTATTGTTTCATTTACAAATATATCTGTAATTTTATGAATTTAATTTAAAACTTGTAAAAATTCCTGCGACAATTAAGAACAACATTTGTTGTCAACGAGGGCATAAAACATGACCAGATCCAATTAACATAACAGTTGAAAAAATCGCTAAAGGGCAAATCTGTTCAAACTACTTTTTCTCCAAGAAATGTTAAAGCATTGAACTTTTTGTTCAAAGTTAAATGTCTTTCGTGTGAATAATGTAAATCAGACTTTGAAAAAGCCCCTGCGAGAGGGTATTCATGAAATCATGAATGGTCATGAACAATTCATGAACATTCATGAATACAGACAGTTTGAAATTCATGAATACTTATTCATGAATATTCATCAACCGGCTTTCATGCATTCTTCATGAACTTTTATGAATAATTAATAAATTCATTAAAATGCATGAATCTGCATGAAGTTTGTGATTATGAATTATTCATGGACTTTAATGCACAGCAAAAATTCATTAAAATTCATCAGAATTCATGAAAGGCATATCCTTGAGAAATCATGAACTTTGATGAATTTAAATGAATAATGCAAATTCATTAAAATTCATCAAAATTTCTTAAAGATTGACCGAGCAGAAATCATGAACTTTGATGAATATTTCAAATACACAAAATTCACTATTATTCATGAAATTATGAATGATGAGAAAACTCAGTATCCTCAGAAACCTTTTTTTTTCATGTGGTTATTTCAACTCCATGTCCATTTTGCATGAATGTATATAATAATGTAAATATATATAATATATAAATATAATTGCCAATTTTGCAGGAAGTATACATAAATTATATTATGGAGTTCGCTCTGTATTGATTTTATTGACTTTGGGAAGCACTGTAATTACTGGGAGCAGCGGTGGCTCAGTCAGTTGTTAAGGTCACAGACTACAAATCACATGCTTCTCACCTCCTTATGTATATATATATATATATACACATTGAAAATAACACTGGAATTTCAGTGAGATTCCACTGGAATGAAATATTTCAGTGGAATACCACTGGAATTCCAGAGAAGAAAACAAAAATCCTGTGGAATTCCAGTGAAGCAAAAAAATACAAGTAGAATTCCACTGGAAAAAAATCACTGGAATTATATTTCTACTGGAATATTAATTCCAATGGAACTATAACTCCTCTGACAATCCATGCAGAGGTGATGAGATCTGAAATACATTTTGCATGAAGTGGTATTAACTAGAAAAAATGGAACAATACATCAGTTTAACAATTTTTTAATAGATATATTACCCTTTACAAAGACAATTGTAGGCTAGCTATTAACGTACATGAGTTTATACAAAATATGACTATGTTAAGTCAGTTATGTTCAAGTGTTTAACACTTATGAATGTGAGATTTGGTGTTATTTGGACTAAGATGAACTTCTTTCCTAGTCTACTGCAATGAACTAATACAGTGTCTCCAGTCAACTAGTTCAAAAACATGAATGCAGAGTGATTTTTCAGCATGCTCCTTTAACACGGGCATGGTAATGGCATTTTTCAAATTCTGACTCAATATGTCCCAGACTTGCAAGGACATTCAGAGATATTGGCACAGCTGGTAAAAAGTCATCCTGGCAGTTCATTATTTTCATTATTGTTTTGTATATTGTCTTTGTCATTGTGTATTATTTTCTGCACCTGAAGATTTTGTGTAAACGCTGCTTTGCTCATTGATGGATGGGACACAAACCTATGAAACTGATAGCACAGCCATTCAAGTTTAGTCATAGTATCAGAATTAGGAATTTTGTTGACTGCTAATTCTGAGTTGAATACAGTGAAGTCATAAGAACTACACCAGTCACAATTCATTTCCTTTTGGTTCTCATCTTCGGAATCACTGTTGGCCTCTGAATCATCCTGTTCAGGATCTGTCATCTCCTGATCAGATTCTGAGTATATTGAACCCTGGTCTTCATGCCAATTGGCCATATCCTCTAGATCTTGGTTTAATTTATCATCAGAGCTTGTCTCTGAATCTGATCTGAAATATATAATTTGTATGATATACTGAACACGCCAATTACCAATTAATTATCATCTACCATATTTATCCTTCAATAAGCCCAGGGAGCAAGTGTAAAATATTGGGTGGTCTAATTGCAGACATATATATATTACACGCTACATGTATATATAGGGAAATGAATTAAAAAATAATGAAATTCATAATGATATTGGGGGGAGGGTGTTATTACCTGCAGGCATGGGCTTATTGCGGATGGAACTATTGTTTATTGAAGACCAAATTCAGAATTGTTTCCAGCTTGGTTTACAATGTTTAACATCCTTAGTAAATAGTCGGGTAGTTCAAGGATGTCAAGCCATTTCTAAATTTGAGACTAGTGTATTTTGAAGTTTGTTTAATGACATCAGTTAGTCACCGACAAAGCGGGACACCTGAACAGGAAAGATCATGAACCTTCACACTTTTATAAACTGAAAGCGAGATGAGATCTTTGAGATCAGGGAGTTCTATATGAGGTAATTGACAAGATAGCTAATTATCTCAGGGCCGCAATTAATATTTACTAAAGAAATTGTTGTCCAATGTTTACCAGTAAATACTGGCATGGCTGGTAAGTTGACAGTATATTTACTGGTAATTAACATTGGACATAAACATTTTCAGTCAACATTGCTCAGAATAATTCCAACTGCCAGTTGCAGTAAAAATAATAATCTAAACATTTTATTTAGATCATAGATCATGAACAGGATTTTTTTTTTATTTTTTCGTTATGTAAAGTACAAGTATTAGTTCACAATTGGTACAATATTATACAACATAATCCTCAAAAACGAAGAGATACTTGACTTCGATTATACCCAGGATTTTACCGTCGCCATGCGGTGAAAATAATCACAAGCATTTAAAATTCTGACAGTAAATTGAGATATTTATCATTTCAAGATAACAGTATTACTATCGATAGTAATTGACTTAATCGTCCATATTCCTTTATAAGATTTAACGTTAGGTCTGTCAATTTACTGTCAGAATTTCGAACGCCTGTGAAATATTCGGTGACTTAGTGGCACAAAACAGCGACACGCCTACACCTCTGGACTTTTTACAAAAACTTTTAATTGAAATAACTACGGAAACAACATGGCATTGCTCCTTAAGTTAATTTAATCAACGTATGATGGCCTTAGTCTTACCTAGTGTGCGAAAATCCAGGGGAAACTGGAGTTGTTGACATGCTGTCGGGCGAATGTTCAAACTCCAATTCCTATCCATTGTTTGCATCGCCGTCATTGAGATGAAGCCCGTATCTTTTTATATGTGTTTTAATCTTCCTTTCATCGATTGGTGTGCCTGTTTATCGACAGACAAAGTTACATGGTCTTTTTTCGCACCGAAGTCATTCCATGCCATATTTTTATAAATTGACTTCCGGTAGGATCGGAGCGAATAGAGGAATTATTCTGATTGGACGAAATTAATCCCGCGCCAAATACGCTTCAGAAGAAAGTGGAGATGGAGAAATTTTCGAAAGACGGCAGGAAGGTTATCGAAGCCGAAGGTAAGAATCTGATTGGGATTTTATGAAATACTTGTATGAAATGTTAAAACTATGTGTAATTATGTGAAACCAGTCTGTGATCATGATGTTACAACGGTTTACATTGGCAACAACTCATCTGATTCGTCATATTACGGACTTATATAATCTAATCTAATTCCGTGGTCATATTTACCGTGCGGGTTTAGCAATGATATCGATACTGAAAATTATACGTTAGAAAACAGAATTGAATATATTACTGAGTGCTAATGGTTACTGCGTCCAAATTACCAAACGTGTGTGCGTGTGCACCCAATCCCACCCTGCCGAATTTGAAGTTTACAGTATGAATGCACCTCTTGAGATAGTTCTTAACTTGTATGAAATTTGCAGATAGATAATATATAATTTCAATAAAAATTACTGTCCCACTTGTGTGATATCAAAGCCCCCCCCCCCCCCAAAAAATAAGGTTGATGTACAGGGGCTTTGAAAATACAGGTAGGCCTATATACTAATTTCTACAGTATTTTATAAGATAAATGAAAAATTATTAACTTTTTTCTTATTCAGAAAATGGGATTACTCCTAAAATTTACTGACGCGGACATCAGAGATGCATTCGATTGCTTGATGGATCGTTTTGAAGTGTGCCAGATACAGAGTCGTCATGCTTTGCTGACATCGACACAAACAGGCAGTATTATTAGCAGCCAGAACCTGAAGATGTAAGCTTTAGTGCAAGATCTTCAAATGATAATTAAAGCATATGTGTACAAGCTCAGAAGATAACACCAGCCTGCAGGATGACAGTGATGTGTAAAATGTCCCAAGATATACAGCGAAAGATTTGCTATTGAAAAAGGATAAAAGAGGAATACCTAAAGCACCACAACAGTTTTTCAGCAATCTCATGCAAGATGCGGCAGACACGTACTGGCAATATTTAAAAAAAAGATCTCCCCTTGCACCAAATATTCTTGGAAAATAACAACGGTTTTTTAAAAATGTATTATCAGTGACACCTCAATTAAGCAGACATACAAAGAGGTATGGCAAATACTAGGAATAATTTTGCAAAACAAAAGAGAATATCTTTTAGATAAAAGTTTAGGCAAAAGAAGTTCTACCAAGAAAAATGACAACAGTAATAATTGGAACGTACAGTGTGGAGCTTGCAATTGGAAATAAAGTGTTTGTTACTGACAAAACAAAAACTTAATGGTGAAGGAATTATTATTTCCGATCCTAATTCCAAATTTGTTTAAAAAGCTTTGAACAAACTCAGTGATTTAGACGAAATAGAAGACGAACATTTCGAACTTCAAACACCATCAATTGTTACATGGAGAATGGATAGACTCGCAATAAGTAGACCGGGTAAAAAGTGTGCAAGTTCTACAACGAGGAAACCAGCATGTATTTGCATATACAATACAGATAAATTTCAAGAGTTTTGGGAAACCTGTATTCTACAACTCTAACCTAATAATGTCAGCTGTATCATATTCTTGAAACCACACAGACCATATGTGAACCATGCATCCATATTTCATATTTAACAATGCTAAATATGTAGCAGTAAAAACTTTTGCAAATATATATGTTATTCAACTGTCATTTTTTCATGTTTAAAAGATATTTGTGACGTTACTTGCATTATTTCTAACTTTAAACACAGCATGAATGATTATATATACCGTCATAACTGTAAATTCAGAATCTATTGAATGTCCATTATTATTGTTATCTTCATATAAGTGATTCCAATTTGAATTTCAGTGACCACTGGCTAGGTATTTCAGTGGAAATACCACTGGAATCCACTGGGCAATTTGGCCACAAATTCCAGGTCAAATTGCTGGTGGAATCCAGTGGTATTTCCTCTGGTATCCAAGTGGAATTCCATTGTTTATTTTCATATGGTATTAGACTTTCATGAACTTTCATGAAAGTTCATGAAATGTGGTAATTTGTACATGTTCATGAATGTTCATGAATATTTCAAGCATTTTCAATTCATGAACTTAAAATGGGACGTTTTCTTCATGAACATTCATGAACATTCATGAATTGTTGCCATTTTTCATGAATGTTCATGAATTCATATATTCATGAATATTCATGATTTTATATTCATGAAAGTTCATGATTTTACATTCATGAATATTCATGAATATTCATGAATTTATATTCATGAATTTTCATGAAATATTTTGCTCAAGATTATTCATGAAGTTTTAAGTTCATGAATTTCATGAAAATATTCATGAACAAATCAAGAACATTCATGAATATTATTCATGAATATTTCATGAACTGTTCATGAAGTTTCATGAATTATTCATAATCATTTCGCAGGGGAGGAATCTACGTTCTTTGTGTCCTTGTTCTACATGCAATGTCAGAAAGTGAAACCACTTGAAATTTGAATTACCAGCAGTACACCAAACATGTGAACTTTTGAAGGTGCCTTTCCAGGAAGACAATTGTCTGTAGAAATGTTTACCGTATATTTGTGACACTGGTACCAGACACTCCTGAGATCAAGTGGAGCAAGGGGAGACATGCTAACCATGTCCTTTACCATTCATTAGATTTATCACGAGGTCTTCCACTTACAAATCTCCTAGTACCATCGCACATGGGAGGCATGTAGAATATGAAGCACTGCTTTAATTTGGCCCCCAATGAACACGTATAAACATAAATTAAGGCAGTGCTAGCAGCCTAGCTATGTGGATGAACTGTCACAAATAACTAGATTATCTCACATACTTCACAGTATGATCCCATTGTTGCAAGGGAAGAGATAACTCTATCTCACACGGGGTAGGAAAAGACAGCTGACACACACTATGACGTCATGATAATGAATTGTTAACGTGACGTCATTGTATTGTTTCTGTGATGTCATACAATTGTTGTGAATGGGGAATCATTGGGGTTTGGGATTTGGGTGGAAGAGTTAAATCAATGTTTATTCCGACTGGAATTTGTTTATTTGTAAGTATGTGATAAAAATAATCAAGCCTCTTGCTGACCAGCCAAACTCTATCACTCGGGTTGAGATATCCCTGTCCACGGAACAGACCCATGTAAGATTCTATTAATCTTTACTACTGAGTTGTCCACTGCCATCAGTGACAAACACTCAGTGCTACACTTTCACTGTTTTTATCTCCCTAAATTTTTCATCCGTCTTCATCCCTACATGAATTGGCAAAATATAGAAATATTTCTATTGAAATTGACAGGATATTCTTATTTTCTTTATGTTGGGGAAATCGGATGTCTTTTTGCTAGGAAATCAGCTTGTATAGTGTAAACAGCTGTAAAATAAGGCAAAACAATAAGTGCATGCCTAATTATGTTCAACCTTTTAGTGAAGAAGTACGCATAAGGAGGGTTTGCTTAAATCTTTTGCTAGACTACAACATTTTTATTTAGTTGGGTGTTCTGATGAAACTACATTAACATATCTATGCTCTGCATTTGATATAGCTCTTGTATAAACCTACCAAAGTCACTTGTGATTTACGAGGCCGTAAATTCACTTTGTAGTGGTGATCGTGACACAACTGTGACATTGTAATCATGACGGAGATAGCTGGCTTATACTGAGGCTGTTCCATTTATTGAAAATAAACCTTAAACTTTACAAATGAAATTTGAAATTCAAATATCATTTTATTGTGAAAATTAATGAAAAGTATACAAGCAAATACTGAACTTCATTCTGGCCCGAGTTAAAGTTCTATAAACTGGCCCGAGTTAAAGTTCTATAAACTCTAAACAGGATTGTGATCAATCCAATAATGCATTAAAGAACAGAATACAGTTGAATACTTAAATTATAAGTTTGCAGTGAAAGGCAAACACATATACATATATGGTCCAGTATTAAAAAGCAATAGTTTTTTGACTGCTTTTCACAAACAACTGTTGCAGCCATATTCTATCAAGTTATTTTACACTGATCAACACCTCATGTAATAGCTTATCATTGTGAAATAAAGCATGCATGCATGTATCTGTCCTTCAGCTTTTGAAAAAACTCGCAAATTACACTTGCAAGGGTACCTGAAGTAACATTTAAAACTTAGTGTTAGAACAGAATTCCCCAATGATATTAACCTTTTTTTTTTTAATTCTCTTTTAGAATTAAGTGCTGGTATATTGACTGTCCATTAGATCTTAAAGAATACAAAACCAATGATATCTGATACCTCATCATTAGAACTAGATTCAATAAGATGCCTACTGACCAGTTTTGTGCTTACCAATCCTGACTCATTTTAACAGAGACCTCTGTGTATCACACATTAATATGCTTGCCTCGTATTCTCTATAGATATTGTAGACCACACAGATCTATAATCCACAGCTTAAACATGTATTTTCTGCACCCTATAGTCCAGCTCCTATAAATGTCTTGTTGTTAGTCCAGATCTGCTGTTTTCTAATAGGTATACATGTGTATACATTTTACATTGCCAGTCTGGCTAGCTATCTATTGGTTTAAGAGCTGCATATCTCCTCACCACTTTCTAGTAAACACGGAGTCTTTTAACTTACACACTGGTCACAAGCCTGTAGATTAGATATTGGATAGAAATGGAGCCTGTTTAAGTTAACTAGACAGTAAAAAGGTAACGGCCAGGCTGGGATCTGTGCTTGTACATATGTATCCCCAAACTCTGGATGAGTTCTGCCAGATTCGTCCATGTTCCTTCAAACTCAGTTAGTGGGTGTTTTTCACTAATCAAGCTACATATACCTTATCACCACATATTGTGAATAAAATAAACAAGGCAGAGTATCTTTAACAAATCTGTCTCCTACCTTTGGACAAGCTTTCGTTTTCAAAATGAACAAAGGGCAATAACTCTGCTTTTAATGGGGCAGGACCCAATTTCCCTCATCCTAAAATATATATATATCTTTTCAGTCAATTTGACAATTGTGGGCGACATAGTAAGTGCGATTATGCCATAGACAAAGGGAAGCATGGAAAAATCACAATTACGCAATAAAAGGACTGATGGCAATCCAAACCTACAGTCGATCCCTCCAATAGTATTCTGTATACTGGCAAATTTTTTGCCAAAATTAAAGTACACAACATGAAATATATAGTAATTAAAAGTGACGGGCGAAATTAACACTGGGAAAACATGGATTTTATCAGAAAGGGTGACCTACGTTTCCTTGTATACAGTATTAGGGGACAATAAATGAAAGTTCAGTTAAACCACCCTCTTTTACTGTTATTTTCTAAATATTTGATCCATAAGCTACATGCAATCTAAAGCCCTTAATTGGGTATCCCCTTACCAATTAGTGCACACTGCTGTACTTATAAGGTCAGCAACCACTACAGTTTGTACCAGGACAGGATCCCGATCACCTTAAAGGCAATAGGGGTCAAACCTGGGCCAGCATATTTATGAAACTGTTCTCATGCTCAAGCATTGATTTTGCACTCAAACCTTCTTTCTTGTTACTCTCTTCAATTATCTAACACGGAAAAAGTCAAGATTAAATACTGAAACCAATTTCGGCTTCAAGTCTCCCCAAAATTCTTTAAAATCATTGACAAAATGTGAAGTTCTTTCACTTTATCACTGCAACAAGAAATTGTGCTTATCAGCACAGCATCTGAGTTTGAACAAGAGAACGGTTTCCTTAATACGGGCTCCTTGCCATCTTATCACTAGATAGAGGATTTAACATCTTTATAGCAGCCTATGGAGAGAGATCAGCCCTGTCCAATAGCACTGAGAAAACACATAAAATGTGTTATTCTTTAAAATTTTCAATATCTATACTTAAACATTGACAACCTATGCTGTCACCTTACACTAATTGGACATTCCATGCTGGAACTGTAAATGTCAAGTAGACCCAATCTTAGAAAAAAGATAAATCAAAACTTAACTAAATGAAAAGGAATGTCACCATATATGTTAAAATTTTGAAGGAGATACATTCAATCTTATTATCAATCAAAATTCAGATGTGTCACTTTCCATACATCATAGGTGATTTTGTAAATCAAACCCTGTCCAGGCCGATTGTGTTTCATGACAGACTATAACAAAATGTCATGTACAAAATGTATGCTACCTCCACACGGTTGTCCTAGTGTATTATAAAATCAATGTCTACCTATTACATGTAATCAATCTACGTTAACAAGTCTACCTGGTGTTCCAGCCGCGCCAACACGTTCACTCAATTTCTACCACACCATTTATCCAATATAGGTTGAAATTTCCATGTCCTGCATTGTGAGTAGTCTAAAACACTGCTGTTGGTGTGATTACCAATGATATGCTGGCCACAACTTATACCAGGAATTCCTCACTACATCATCCTTGGGATTGTCAATAGTACTGTAAACTGCGTCAGAGCAATTATCAGCTGGGAGAGCTCAAGTGTACAGCACCTCTAGAACAGAATCACAATGCATGGTGATATTCCAGTCAATATGATATTAATATCACGCATTTCATTCCCTGAATATCAGACAAATCAAGACAATTGATATCCCTCTAGTTCATTGTGTGCCCATGTGATGGAAAGGTGTAAAGCCAGCATGCAGCTTGTCTTCAGGCCAGATTCCCCATTATTTCTGCTCCGTTGACAATTTTGTTGTGACAAACCGTAGGCTGAGCCTTGTCAAGGTCAGTAATCTGTAGGCTGAGCCTTGTCAAGGTCAGTGATCTGGTGTATCTGTCTAGTGATTATAATTATGATTAAAATCTACCTTAACTACACTGTATCTATCCCGCAATGCAGTCCCATGTTCCTGGATGATAACTCACACATGTCAAAAATAGTTCAGCAGAAATTCTAAAAAGTGTTATTTCATTGTCCTGCAATAAGCCCACCCCCTTACACTGAGTTGAAATTGATTGTGTGTGCCCCCTGGGCATATTGCAGGATAAATACTCGCAGCAAATGCATTTAATTCTTTAAGGTTGGTGTCCATGGAATCCCTCGTCTTTAACGTTGACGCTTGTTTGTGTGACATAAAGTTACCTTGAGTGTTGCAAGGCTGCATGACATTTAAATGCAATGATATTTTAATACATCTAATTCATTTAATAATGTAGATTTGATGGAAATTAATGTTTATTTTCCTCATAAATTAGATGCATTTAAAGCTGCCAATTACATTTCCATAGGGCAATTCATGTTTAAATCTGCCTGAAACATTATACCTAGATTAGGGTGGATTTTAATCTTCCATAAAAAGATAATTACCATCATCTCGTAATATATTTCCGAGTAAGTGAAGCGTTTCTTAAGCACACATTCTTGTTTGGTTTTAGACACACAACTCACTGTACTCAGCTTGTTCAGTGGCGCAGCAAATCATATCTCCCACAGCTAATAAAATAGTTTTAGACAAGTAACAAAATCAACTGTACTTTTAGCTTGTTCATGCCTAAGATATTATACTTCCCAGAGTTAATAAAATGGTTTTAGACAAGTAACAAAATCAACTTTACTTTTAGCTTGTTTATGCCTAAGATATTATAATTCCCAGAGTGAATAAAATGGTTTTAGACAAGTAACAAAATCAACTGTACTTTTAGATTGTTTATGCCTAAGATATTATACTTCCCAGAGTGAATAAAATGGTTTTAGACAAGTAACAAAATCAAATCACTGTACTTGGCTTGTTTATGTTGAAGATATCATGTGATATGTGGATGTGACTCCATTATGGTCTACAGTGGTGAAAGGGCTAAAGGAAAATAAAAGACATGCACATATTGTTCAAGTAAGACAGACAACAATTTGAGGATTTTGAGAGAAATTCAGACTAGCTCACAAGACAAACTAGGACTTTCAATAACTACAATTAATCACCAATATCAATTAAGTAAAGCAAATTGCAATAGATGAGAATTTAGAAACACATAAGGAAGATGTAAACACCAAATTACATGACAACATTTTAGAGAAGGAATCCAAGAGAAAAAGACACCAATTCACAAATAAGACGAAGATAAAGAGAAAGAATCTACATGACTTTAACACAACTTTGTAAGAGAAACAACGTAGAGAAGCATTACCCACCCAGGATTGTTACCAATTTCAAACATGGCAGATTCAGAAAAGCATTCATTCTAAAAGACTTTGACACCAACTCACATGAAAATGATTTAGAGAAGCAATCTGTACAAGGTTGACAACAGATCTAAAGTATTGACAATTTGCAGAAGCCATCCTCATAAGGTTGATACTCAGATCTATGACATGAAGATAGTGGGGAAGCAATTCGAGAGAATTTAACACCAATTCACACGACAAAAAATTAGAGAAGCTATATGCACAAGGATGAAATAATTCATGAGATATCGAATTGAGAATAAATTTGAATGATTTTGACACAAATTACAGAAGAAAATTATGTAAAATGGTGTAAAGTGTTCCACTAGAACACAAGATCAATGACAATACCTGCACTGTGCCAACTTCTTTATATCATATGGCTGCATTGACCCACATTTTTTAGAGCGTTTTTAATTGTCATACAGCATACACGTACAACCTAACCCTATTTCCTGTACATCAAAGTTTACCAGGTGCAAAGTAAATGTGCGACCATTTTACCTGGCAATATAAATATTTTGTGAGATTTTCAAAGCCAACGGTATAATGGCACTCAATATTGTAGTTTTAATACAACAGTGCGTAAATTATTCACTATCAGAAGTATATACACATTGAGTATAATGACCTGCGTGTGATAATATACAGATGACTTCATACCTACACCGACACCTATGGAGAGGCTTTTACTGAATAACACAACAATAGACAGTGTCACACCTGTATGCATTTGTAAGCCACGACATCACACCTGTATACATGTGACTGTCACCATGGCAACAAGTCTGTATGCAACTTTATAACCATGACAACACACCTATACACATTTATAAAACATGGCAACACAACTGTTTATAGTCAATTATGTAGCCATGACAGCACACCCAAAAACATCTAATAAGCATGACAAAACATCATAATTATACAATAACTACCTAAGGTCCTTTTTACACACCAAAGCTGTAATTTTTGTGATATGGATTATCTCCCCTAATAACATTACTGGAATAAGGAAATGCAACTATTTGTCATTAATACAATTAATTAACCACTGAATTCAAATTACTTTTATTACTTATATATATTTCATACGTTTCCTAAGTTTGAAATCTTTTAGAAAGGAGATTCAAGTAATAGTGAGGTATAGAATAAATATGGGGCATAAAGCCTTAACTGGAAATTCTCAATTAAAGTACCCCTTAGTTGTATATTACAATGAAACAGACCTATATACATCTTCTAAAAGTCTGATGATAATTATTTTTTACAATCGAGAATAAACTGGGAATAAAATTGGCATTGTTTGTCTATGGTACTCACTTGACACAGTAAAGTGTTGTGTATAAGCCATGAGGTCTGTAATATTGTAATATCTCTGTGCTCGTGTGATCCATACAATTGTAGGATGTGCATGTATATCTTACCACAATACCTTTCTGCACTTGTATCAGATATGTCCCTATTTGAAACAGAGGATATTAGTAATTCTGACAGGTCTGTGTAGGCAGCAATCATTGGGAAAGGCTACGAAGCAACTGTACATGAACAGGATATGGAGCCTGCTCAATAAAGAGACAGGTAGGACGTCTAGGTTAACTCATGCACCCCTAAAGACACATTTTAACTCTTCCAATTCAAAGGTTGGAGTAGTTCATTATGAAATTTCAGGGGTGAATGAGTTAAGGCTTTAATAGTACAGTTCAATGATTTGGAAGTCATAAGTAAAGTGATGCAATAAGGACACAATAAATGCTGAGCTTAGTATTCCTCTGATTTCTCTCATATGATCATAAAGCTGAAGTAAGATGTTTTATGATTATATTTGATATGACAACTCCCTATAGTTTCCACTGGCCACCACTCACTCAACTGTTAGGCTGGCATTTTTCTACTAGCTTTTATTTTCCCCTAGTTTGAAACTTTATAATCTAGAATCAGACGGCCAAGTGATCAAAATAGTTAGTCATTTTTTTAATACCAGGTACATGTAATTCAAAATAGTATAGACTTGTGGTACCAGTATACTCAACAGTATATGAAGAGTAAGATGATTACAATGTTTCATTTGAAATTGGTCAAAGCGGCCACTGCATGTGGACAATACTGTATCTTAAGACTGACAGGTAGATTATCTCATTCCAGATTTAAACTTACACCTTGTGTAAGGGGGAATGGGTAAGGAAGTTAAATATAATGGTTGTTGATCCTATGTGGTCTTTAATTCCAGGCTGTGACAGTCTGCCGGACTGTTTTGAAATCCTTCCAGGATGTACCAGAAGCTGTATAAAATCTGACCAGCAGAACAGGTCACAGATGCAACTTAAAGACCTGTCAGTCATATAAATCAGTGAGGTCACACCAGGGTTCATTTCCTCGGCACAACTACATTATGTAATAACAACAATTGATATTCACCAAACTATCATCATCAGTTCATTACCACCTATCACTCAATATAACTAGATCCTGAATCATTATCAATAGTTTGAACACGAGTAACGCTGAGTCCATGGATTGTAAATACAGGTATCAAATTGGTCAATGTCCTCATCTGAAACATTCATTCTAAATTAAGCGAAATACATATCCTCAAACTCTACTTGAATCTTGTAAATATGCTGTATTCTGGATCATTACCAATGATTGGAGTACATTAACAGAGCTAGTAACTGTAGATACTGCTAAGTATCAATTTAAATATAGGTATCAAATAGGTCAACCTCCTAACATCAACCAACCTCTGACTTTAACTAAATGTTAAATATCTATATCTTAATACTAAAGTTACTTAAACCTACATGTCTATATTTTCCCTGACAAATACTTAAGTCACTTAAACCTACTAGCCTATAATTTCCCTGACAAATACTTAAGTCACTTAAACCTACATGTCTATAATTTACCTGACAGGTGAGCGTATCGCTATGTAACAGATATGGCCATACTATACATATTTAAAACCTTTCATAACTTCAGGATTAAAACCGCGTGACATATTGTTTAGATACTCCATAAATCTGTGTATCCTTGAACTCCTTCAGTACAACAGATTTGTTTGTCTACAGTGATACATGTATACAGGTCTCAAGGTTATACCTTAACTCTACGGTACAACAGTGGAGTGTTCAATCATATTACATGATGATCAAATGTCATCACACACTAGTATCACGTGGACACGTTTTAAAATATAAATAATAACTTGACCCCATAACCATGTGGACCATGAACAAATTTTAAAGCTTTTCCTTTTAATTTGTGTTCCATAACAACTCATGAATTTATATCATACAGTATTGGAAATTAAAAAGGTGTGTGTGTGGTTGGGGGGTGGGGCTACTGCAGGCATTCATTTGGTCAGGTGTAGCCATCTGCTGTTGAAGCATGGTTGACAACACATTCTGATACTGCTTTTAGTCCATGTCCTCATCATCAACAGCAAAATAATGATAAAGCTTTTTTGGGTAATCACAAAATAGCACAGAATTGTTGCAGTGATGCAGGTTTCCTAGCACATTTAGGTAACATGTAAATATGGCTTGTTTTTAATAGTTCTTTCATAGATCAATTTTCAGATACATATTTTAACTGCTCAGAATACTTCAGTAACCATGATGCCACATACATTATACTATTTTTGGAGAGTAAATAATGAATTCCATTTCAACTACAGATTGAATCTGTTAACTTTGAAGAAAATTGTTTTTAAATTCTCCTGAAAATTGTCAAAATAATCGATGATGTTTTCGAGGCAGATATGTAGGGCAATACAAGCTGATCATATATATATATATAAAAGATACGGTTTGTTTCTGGTGGTAGACATGATGGTGATGATCGACGTAGCTGGCCACACCAGTATTGATCATCAGTGAACATCACCAACAACTTTAAACCTTTTCTAAAATGATGCAACAACAGCGTAAGATATAACTCACACTTTCTTTTTTTAATTACGAAAGAATTCCATGGGTTGAGACTTTTCACTAATTAAGTCAGACAGAGAACTCCAACAAAGCTAAATTGTTTCTCTGAAATAATACGTCCTAATAACAAACTTTGTTTCCAAACCAACCTTTTCAATTTGAATGAATTTTCTTAAGACCTGTTTCTTACTCATTTCCTGGATCAAACAAATGTTAGGCCTACCATATTTGACTTATACAGGCACCTGCTGAAACAATTAAAGGACCCTTCCCCCTCATTAAACCTGCCGATCGTGGCATTGTTGTATATGTTGACAAATTTGTCGTTCACTGACAAAGATAGAAGGAATTATGTTAGACTCTGTAAAAGTTTCTTCTGACATTCATTTCAGCATGTATTAAACTCAATATAACTTGATATCTATATTTAGTTTTTTGTTATAACATGACATGTTGGTTGCCTCCCTTCCCAAAGGGTTTGACTTTGATAACTTGACGAAAGATAAATCCACTCACAACTATTATCTGTGTACAGCAAATAAAATAATAATATTCTAGAATTTCAGTACAAACCAGTCATCCCTTTCATTTCTTGATAGCTAAATATATTGATGAAAGACTAGTTTGAAAGCATTTTATGACCTCTATTTTTAAGCTTCACTTTTTTTTTGTTTTAAATTAAATATGTATTATGACTGTAAATGATATGCCCCTGAAATCCATGTTCTGTTGTCTTACAATAGGCAAAAAATATCTGACCCAAGAATATCTTAAACTTTTAAACAAGAAAAAGATCTTGATTTGTTTTTTTGTTAATAATTTCATCTACAGGAAAGCAATGAAATTCCCATAAATAACTTTTGGGTTGTCTTTCATTTGAAGAGAATAATGTATTTACAATGCTACAACATGTGTGTTACAATGGAGCTGAGCAGAGCCGAAGGTCTGAGAACATACAGTATATTACCAGCAACACCATTGTATACACATAAATAATACACATTACAAGTGTGTATATGTTGTGTAGATAATTATACATGTACATTGGTGTATTGTTTGAAAGCTGTCAAGGTCAGAGGTCAAACCGATATAAACACAAGGATAATGTTCCCGATAAGAAGCTGACAATCAATGTTTACTCTTTGTCTGTCCAGGCTGACCTTTAACTGTTTGATCCCTTCCTACATTGCATAACAAGATCAATACTGTTAAGTTATAACAATCTTTCTATATGATAGTCTACTTATAACTATTAAGCTCTTTCCCAAACAAAGACATTTTAAATCTCTTGAGAAGTTTCATACACCTGTCACCCTGCTATAATCCAGACTTATATGAGATCACTCAGTGACCTGTTTTCAGACCAACGTTACAGAACATGTAATCCAGAGACTATCAACAAACACTCGCACATAAACATCCTTTATCTTTTTCACAGGTCATAGGTCACAGATGATCTATCATGCCATTTTTCAGTATCTACCCGATTGCATCTTGTCAAAGGTGTAAACCTAAGTATCTGTATAATAAGTATCTTAAGTTAGGAGTAATTCCAAAGTCCCTAGATTTACTACATTTCACCTTTTATTTTTAACCCCTTAGCATTTTACACAAAAAGACCAGACAACATTTTTTGTTAAGAACCCAATATTAGCGATTCTTGATTCACTTTTTTTGGGCCATGCATTAGCGAGATTGTGTGACCCCTGTGATTTTCCCAATAACTGAGGAACAGACAATCCATTATTTCTGACACGATACCATGTACTGTACAATGTAGGCGACTCCTAAAAGTAAGTGTCATCTGACATATCTCTTCAAGAACCAGACCATTTATCTCTTCATTCACTGAACTTCAGAATCTAACCTCCAATGAAAAAGCATAAAGTCCACAATAAACTGCATGCGATGTGTGCATAATGATTTAACATTTAACTACGTCCAGAAAACATCAACCAATCAAATTTGAAGTACCTGTTACCTTATTGAATCCCAGATTCTGTCAATCTTCAAACTTGTTATCATCACTGCAATCATGTAAACACTTACAAAGATGGACTAAAACCAAACTATGGGAGATCATATTGGCAGCTACTTTATGACCGTCTATGATCAGAAAGACAAGTGGTTGCTTTATGACCGTCTGTGGTCTCTGGCCCTCTACCAATAGGTCACGAGTTCGAGGCCTGTATAGCATAGGGCAGTAGCTAGGCATTGTCCACAGGTCACTGTTTTTTCTCTATGTACTCTGGCTTTTCTCCACCACCAAAACATGGCACTTCCTTTAATGACCATAGCCGTTAATAGGACATAAAACCTAACTGAACAGACAAATGTTGGTAAACTATCAGTATAATTGAAGGTATTATATGTATACATCCTCAATAACCAGAACAGAAAGTCGGCCTGCAGTTACAGACATTCATCCTCTATCCCCATAGAATGATGATCTACTTCTAAGAATAACTCATTTAATGGTTAACTCAAGAAAAACATATAGGGTTTTCAATAACATTAAAAAGAAAACAAATCAAGTTCAAATTTAAACATGTACCAATAATGCTCAGTAATGCCTGTTTCCTTATCCACCTACTTCTTCAGTGTTATGTTCAGGTAGCAAAGTCTCACCCAGATCAATAGCACCTTAGACTTGAGTACACCACCAGATCAGCTGTTCTATGTATAGCAAAACATGTACAGTGACGTGACCTCTGACCCCTTCTTTAGCAGGTCACCTACAAACTGTGTGTACACAACATTGTGGGCCTAGCTACAGCAGACTCAGTTTGTTGATACCGAACAAAATACTCCTACGCAGAGTGGTTAGAGGATTGTAAATACACATCAAGTAGCATGATATTGATCACATAAACAATGTACTGAGTTTTCAAAATAGATATTCAATGTGAGGAAAAGAAATACAAAAAACACTGATAAATTTCAAGACTTCTTTAAAAATTTACAGTGAACAATCACTTAAACTAAAAGACTTGGCAGTCTTTAAGTTTACAAGACTTTGAATGAACAAACTAAACATATACAGTTATTAAGATTGCTTTCATACCAATTAACACGCGTTCATTTTTTAATGGAAATTTTGATACAAGTCTTTCAAATGCTGCCGATCAAAATGTCTCACTAGTGTGTTGTAAAGTTGACGAGTTTTATCACCTTAGTTCTGGATCTCGACATCACTAATGCATGTACAACTGTTTTATATTTCTACACTAGTTTGTGAGGCTCTCGGGATTTGTCTCAGGTGTTGTTTTTTATTTTGTACTAAACTAGATAGGACACAGAGTAATGGCTTTGTTGACTCTCTCACTCTGCTACCAAGTAGGCTGCAGCTGAAAATATCAACTGACCTCTCAAACAGGAACCCTACACCCAAGTCAACCATTTTGGAGGAGTGTGGCATAGTTATAGGTAATTAGGTCACTGTGACCTACATTTCAATCTCTGGTTTACATTATGCAAAAAAGAATACTCTGAGAGCAATATCCCTACATAGCATAACAAAATACCTGGCACATACTTTAATAACCTGGGTCACTTCATGGAAAAGTAGTTTTCAGGGTGAGTGATGATTCTACATGAAAAACATTGGAGAAACATGCTCCAGAAACGATATGGTTTTTTTTCCTAAGTCAGATAAGTCAAAATACAGATCACGGTAACCCATATTTGTAAACAATCCTCTCAAGATCCTTCTTGAAATATTACCATCAAAATGCTATGGAAATCACCTTTTCTTATAATGAAATTGATTCAAGCAATTATAGGTTACAGTGACCTAGTTTGGGTTCACAAAGTATAAATTCCACCTTCACTTCATGTAATTGTTATAAACCAAATTCTGGACGAGATCGGTGTGTGCAATAATTCTATTGAAAAAGGTGATAAATTTTCCTAGAAAAAAGTTCAGTTAAATTAATTTAGTTCATTTTTATCATTCTCGATAATATTTTAAGAAAAAATGAAGAAACACTGCCCCCTTCCCCTTTCTTTCTTCTTTCTCGAAACTTCTCATCTTGTTATGCATGTAATACGTATACGCTGAACCTAATATCACAGTACATAGATGATTTGTTTTTCTAGAGGTACTGTACATCTACAGACAGATGCCCAACAGCCCTTTCTCAAAACCTCTCATCGAGTTGGATGCAATCTCACAGTACATAGATGTTTTTCTAGAGGTGGTACTGAAGTACTGTACATATACATCTANCCCCCCCCCCCCTCCCCCTCCCATCAACCCCCAATCCCAAAGGCATAATCTTGTCCATACAGTCAGATACAAGTAGTCCTAAACTCACAGTACAGGCCCTGCTGGGAGATGGTATTGTACTATATATCTCTACCTAGATGTCTGCTAACTGCTACAAGCTCTAGTTAGCCCTGATTCTCTTAAAGGTCAATGTTCTATGGCCAGCCGAGAGTGACCACACATAAATCATTATGGGTCAAAATCCTCTATTTCTACTCCTTTGTGTCATTAACTCCTAAGGCTGGTGGTCCAATTCAGAGTAGGCTTTGTATAGATCACCTATTACACCTACATATAGGCCAGATGTCTGTTCCAAATCTGTAGAATAGATTTATATCCTATATTGTCATACTTTATAGACCCCTTAAAGACCCCTTAAATCCATCTGATAGAAGTCATATATTATCACTTAACAAGAAGTTATTTTTTTTGTTTCTTTTGAAATCAACTGTTTCAAAAATAAAGATTAAATTTAAACCTAAAATATTATCTTGACTAGAAACTAATATTATTGTCTAGTGATGTACATGTACAAACAATGAAAACATGAAGTCATTCATATCTTTATTGCCATCAAGCACAATTTGCATATTGTTGTAGATTTTCTGTTAAAATTCTTTCATGAGAAACAAAATTATTATTTTGATTTCTGTATCAAAGGTTACCAATTTTGTGAGGCCCCACCGACAGGCCTGATCAATAATACTTGGGTATGATGGATGTTCTACAGACTGAGCTACTGACCTCTGTGTCAAAGGCCCTCCACTACTCTACCAATGACAGATGGTGACGTGATTACATGAGCTTTGCTGTATACTTTATTCCTTTTTTACACCAGAAGCAGTACTCTGAAGCTATATATAGCACCTGCTCCGATTGATCAATACCTTATTGATAGTTTTTTGTAAGGAGTTAGCTCCAGCCAGCTGACCAAGATTACGTGGGCGGAGAGACGTCATTTTTTTCTTTTTAAGTTCATAAAATATCCAACAATGACCCTGTATAATCATTTTTGATATATTTCCTTATTTACCATGTAACAAGAAACCAACATTATCGATATTTCCTGGATTATTTAGATATGTATAGAGGCAGATCTAGATATCTGATCTTGTGCTTAAACAACCTGCCTTAATATAGACTCATAACAGCCTGCCTCAATATAGACAATCTCCAGGGAGATTAACTTACACACAACTATGAAAGAAACAATGACTTTTCATATGAATTTTGATACAATGAATGAAACAAAAGTGAATAGCCAGCGTACCTACATGTACTTAAGAAAAGGATTCAGGTTAGTGTACCATGAATGATCACTAGTTTTGATAAATGCATACTATCTACATGTATGTTTTGACTGCATATTGGTACCTTATTGGTTGATATAAGGATACTAGAATAACAAACCAGGCTTGTGATTGAATATAGGTCTGACCCAGTATCAATGGAAACCCAAATACAGCCCCGTCTTTCTTCCACCACATTCATCAGAGGTACACTTCCATTGCTAGCCTGTAATTATCCCTAAACGACCTCCGACAGGTACCTGGGTTTATCTCATGTTCTGCTGTAGCTAATTATGTAGCCTGAAAATCAATCACAGATATATCAGTATATGTATGTACATGAGCCCTCCACCATACCAACTCCCACCTATACTATAGAGCACCCAAGTCAGGTCTGTAACAAACCAAAACTCATTCTTATACTGAACAGGCACAACCATCCTGTATCTGTCATCTGAATACACTCATCCTCTAACAAGAGAAACACCCTTCATGTAGACCTTTAAGAGACAACTTTCTTCCAACAAAAGGTTTATTGGGCCTGCAAAGCTTTTCTATAGGCAGTTTCCTTCCGACAAAGGGCATATTGGGCCTGTATTTATCTTCTACAGAAACTCCCTTCTCACAAAAATTATACTGGGCCTGTACAGCTCTTCACAGAGTTTGCTTCCAACGTTATGATAACATGACACAAACTGAGCCTTCTGATCTCTTACGTACAGTTTACTCCTAAGACACACTGTGCAAGCATGTGTCAGCTCTAGTCATATCACTTATATTTTCTCTGTAAAAAATACTTGTGCACAATAGTTTCGTGTAATAATTCAATTCTTCAATTCTTATTGTCATCCTGGCGAGTCATGAAAGAGGATTAAAAGTCCATACCAATTTCTTTTTGGATACATAACACCTGAACCAGCCTTCTTAAACCATTGTCAGCCCCAGACAGTCATCAGCAAACTTCCCATAGCATAGCCTGTTGCCTAATTCCCATTAATAATTAATCATTTGATTTAATAAAATATTTTGAAATGAAAATCAGCAAACTTACCACTAGGATTCTCCTTATATTACTTAGGTTGATATTGCTTTCCAACATCCAAAACCCACTAAAAGTATTCCTACAGATGATGGATGCTCGATAAAATAGAAAGTGTATCACACATACTTGTAAGAATATGATATAAATATTACAACTTGTATACAATTTTTG
Organism: Mizuhopecten yessoensis; assembly: GCF_002113885.1. NCBI lineage: Eukaryota > Metazoa > Mollusca > Bivalvia > Pectinida > Pectinidae > Mizuhopecten > Mizuhopecten yessoensis. The sequence continues at coordinate 481,669 of NW_018403450.1, read as the reverse complement.
AATATTTTTATTTATATAACAATTTTTAAAAAAGACTTCGATTTTCGAACCTTAAAAACTAATTTCATCAGCACTCGATCATCATACAAATTTTTATTTTTATTCTTTTTAAAAAAACATTAAGCAAATTTATTCTATTAGTTCCTCAATCAGATAATCAGGATTTTAATTTTTTTTTTAACAACTTGCCTAGGTACATGTAATTGAAAATCAAGACCAATCAGTTAAATAGCAATGTCTATGTAGACAGGAGGTCTGACCAGTAAAACACGTTCAGTCACATCTTATCTCAGACCAATGTACACGTAATTATACCACTGTACCAGTGCCAACTTGTAACAGTTCCACTGCTGATTTCAAATACATTTAACTTGATACCAATATTACTAGAACCGACATATTCAACCACAGGTGCTCCCTCTGATGAAAACTTCGAAATTCTTCGGAGTCAAGGCAATTGCCACTTATCAGTGCTTCCATGCAAAAGTTTTAAAAAGAACTGGCGGTTTCCGATTGAAGTTACAAAAAAAGTGTGATAATCAGTGTATTATTTATTGATTTTGACATAATTGTCCATAAGCCCTTACTACAAGTATCTTTATAGAGTGCATTAATTCATGTATAAACACTTAACAATAAATAACAGCAAAGCCCCACTGCCCATGGAGTGTCTGATTAGCTTAACAGGCCGTATTACATCAGATTTTGAAATGCAATTTTTGATAAACACATACAGGTCCAGTACACTCTGCCGATTGAGCTATATAGCTATAAAGACCTATATAGCTATATACACCTATAAATTATAGCTGTATTGAGCTATATTTTCTCAGATTTCAAATTTCATTAAATTAAAGCAAAGTCGCATAAAACAATAAGGTTAATGGTAATGTTGACTACAAAAAGCATGCATTTAGATGTTTATTTTCATTTTTCATAAATGTAAAATTTCCGATTTCTTTACATTATTATTTTTTAAAAAGAATACTTATATTTAATGTCTTTTGTTATCAATATAATGATACAATCTTCTTTTACATGCGACTTTGTTCCGTTTTCCTTAAAAAAGAAAATCACTTGAAAATAGCTCAAAAGACCTATTTCAGATAGGTCAATAGAGCTATTATAGGTCTTTACAGCTATATATATAGATCAATCGGCAGAGTGTACTGGACCTGACATACATAATCTAAAAATTTACAAATGTTCTTTTTTATCATTTTTGTCTTTGGATGGTAATTTTTATTTCCTAAAAGGGTTTTTGAAAACAATTTTTGATTTTTTTAGATGAAAAATTCATGTAAAGGTATTATTAAGCTAACAAGGACTTGAACAACTTGACCACGATGTTTTAATTGTTAACACAGAAAATTTATCAAGAGTGAAGACTGTTAATGACTAAGCATGGTATGCTGAAGATATACTTCATATTATAAATTCTAGCAGTGCCTGCACAACATGATTGAAACTTAAAGGTCAGTTATAACCATATTTAGACTACCAACAGCCGAACACAGTCCTATATATAAACAATACACCCACTGTTTATTCTCTACCCCTGTCATTTGAATATTGCATACAATAGGAACTCCATTATCACATGTACAGGGCATGTACAGGGCAATCACAAATTTTATTGTTTAATTACCATATGTTATACACTGGTTTATCATCAAATTTAATATAAAAGGTTTAAAAAAAGACATTGCATCAATATTGCCTATATGAGAAGACAAATCTGATAAACCTGGATAATACATCAACTCTCTAAATATATACATATATCAGAGACACACATTGCCCTTACATCGTGAAGGGGAAGCCCCGTGGCCTAATTGACAGACATCATGACATGTACACACACCTTATCCATCATCCTCAAAGGCCACGGAGTAAATATAGGATGTGTCTATATAAGGCAAGGATCAATTAAGTTAGAGAGCCTGAATCTGGACGTTTTCCAATACTATGGAGACCAGTACATGTATAATGTTGTTACAACACGTTGTACCAGATTTACGTGCTCATTTTAACTTGGAACTCTCTGGTTGAATATTTTTGTTCAACATACTAGGTACTGAAAAAGTTCAACATCGATCAGATTTGCAGGTCTAGTTTACAATGCAATCTGAACAAGGTATATGTACAACAAATTGAAAATATCACCCTCACAGTCTCTAATTATCATTGACAAGTAACTATAACACTGCCATAACATTGGAAGCATGCCACAGATTGTCAAGACCACCCATATAATATTATTTTGCATTTGCAGCCAGGTTCAGACCACAAAAGAGACATATATATATATATTTCATGTTTAGAAAGTAGAATATTTAATACAGATATTCCGATTTTGAGCTTATTCATCCTCTTTCAATTTCCAAAGAAGATTTTTCCCATGATCTGATAAGTAAATTTTGTCATCTTGGACTATAATTTGTCAATTGAACTTCTTCCTAAACACATTTCTATAAACCCCTCCCCTTCTTTGTTTCTGAAACCCCTTTCCCCTACCCCCACTTCCTTCATCAACTTCCTGTAGTGTACATACCCCACCTATTTCTCACTAAACCTCTTTTATACCTACTGATCTGTCACTGAACTGTACACATCCAACTCCTTATCAATGTAATATGATGATTTACTGGTTTTCTTTATTTGCCATTGATTCCACCATATAGATTTCATCTTCACAGATATGTCTGTGCTAGGATGAGGTTTGGTTTGTTTGTGTTTTAGTCCTATTAACAGCTATGGTCATTTAAGGACATGCCAGGTTTTGATGGTGGATGAAAAATGGAGTTCCCGGAGAAAAACCACCGACCGATGGACAGTACCTGGCGACTGCCCCATGTAGGTCTTGAATCCGTGGCCCAGTGGTGGAGGGGTAGTGGTAGCAGAATGTCAGACGTCATAACCACTTGACCACTGCGGCCCCCTTAGGATGAGGCAAAGGGGTAAAGAGACCTTTATTCGCCCTCTTGGTGAGTCAGAAGTTCTGGTCCTGTCAGCATGTTCTGGTCCTGCCAACATGTATGTCCAAAGGCCAGAAATCTCCCTGGGGGACAGATAGGCGTGGTTCTCAACTATTGTTCACAGATCCATTGTCCATATGTGCATGGTCCAAGTCTAATTACTTCTATGTCCGACAAATACTCCTTACCTCAAAATATACCCTACAAATTTGTTGATTAAACTCCTTACACTCTCTTTACCCACAATAATCTACAAATGTCACTAGAATATATTGGTTTTGTTTGCTGAATATACTTATAGCAGAGCTACATATAAACAAAAACGATGAAGCGGAAAATCATCATCGTTTTAAATCCAAGTTTTATGTAATGCATTTTCGGCATAAATATATTTAGTGTGAAAGAGTCCAAGTGCAAAAGTTACAAGTACTGTATCAATGTATCTCAGCAAAAATGTCGGAGTTTCTGCACACCAATGCTTATTAATCAGGGTTCTGTTTTACATTGATCAAGTATAATAAATATATAAGTGTACATGTACACTTACTGCAAACCCAATGTGATATTCAATGCTGCTGGAACGTATAGTCTTTAATAACTACTGTGCATGTACTAAATAATGTACAACACAATGTCATAACTAGTACAGTTCCATTTAGTATCAAACTTGGTAATTAGCAGGTGCCTTTTCACATTTCAATGTCATGATGTTTACTTATAATGTGCAAATGAACAAATTTGATAAAATACACACTGTAAAACAACCCAGAAATTAATAAATGCAACACTGTATGTCACAACTTTGCATGTTGGTAACAAGAATCTGTTAGGAGGATAATATACAAAATTCAGTGATACAGAAGTTGGATGAATTGTGACAAAATTGGCATTAACAAGGATCTAATATAAATACAAACAGTCAAATATAATTGTGTTAATGAACTGCAGATTACATATCCTAGGCAACTCATACCTCTAGCATGTGACAGTCTCATGTGGAAACAAGCATTGACAAAGACATTCCAAATGTGTAAAGAAAATCAATAATTTCATACTTTCATCTGCATCCTAGCTGTTTCTAGCTAGGTTAACCTCAGTAACATTGACCAATTTCTGTAAATGTGTCAGACAGAAGGTGCTTATAGGGACTCTAGGGTACGAAAAGCACGTGATAATCCTTTGTGTGCCACAGGTCAGTCTTGGTAAAGTGAACTCAATGACATTCTTTGTTCCCCAACCACATGTTACGACCAAAACAAAGAAGCACTGGCTTTGTCCCGTTACCGTCTGCGTACATCAGTGTGTATTCCCTGACCTGGTGACAGGCGAACACGACTGCAAATGTTTATTATAACGCAGCACAATCTTAATGAATAACACAATATTTCTTAATATCTTTTACTGAGATAATTCAGAAGTAACAGATAAACTGTCATTATCATTTAGGCGCCTTTCATTGGCAATACAAAAAAAATAATGGCCTCCTTGGAAAAATGAAAGCAGTTGGCAGCGAATTTCCGCAGTTCGTGTAGCATACATACATCTGTTCTTACCTTAAGATGGCCAGAAGAATTCACTGGATATTAATCTTTAGGATTTCACATGAAATATTCGCTGTTACATGGACTAACTATCGCTATGACTTCCTCAAGGATCGTTCTCCAGACTGCGAGGTCGCCAGTGTTTATGTCTTCGGTCTATGCGGAAATGAGGTGACGTACAAGTCACGTGATATTCACAGCAACGTAAACAAAGCCATGTGACTGGGCTATCGGAGTGAAAATGTCAACAAAGGGCCGTGATAATAAGTTAAGCTCTGGCAACCCAAACTTTACAATGTCGTTTAGCAAACGGCTTTGAAACTGATATGTTTATTAAGCCTAGGCCTTTTATGTTGAAGCCATGAAATAACTATACAATATGTGTAATGCACTTTAACCACTATAAATGAGCAATAAATTATTGAATTGAATTGAATATAAAACAACTACACCAATATACATATGTATACATGTTGTGAGCCTTTGAACTATACAGTACATTATAATAATGATATTGATGCACTTTGAAATTTGCTATAAGCTAGCTTTTCACTCATATGATAAAAAATTGCATATTATTGCAAAGTTATCTTTTTATGTCTGTTTGTTTTTCTTTTGATCATCTGCATTTATTGTTCATGCATCCGTATGTTCAAAGTTGAGGTTAACAGTAGCGGGGTGAGGCTGGTCCGCATGCCAATAACTTACCTGAAACTATATATTCATACATACATTATGATTATTATATACCCCAGTTATTTTTACAAAGTTCAGTTTTAGGCATGTAATATAATTTGTGCATACATGCAAAAACATTTTATTGTCACGCACCTGCTGCGCCATGAATGATAATTATTCTAGAAAATGAATGTACTGGATTGAATTTCGCCAAGAAAAGATGATTCGTAATTCTTTACTGGTCTCTAACTATTACGGTTCATAGATACGATGTGTACATCAATCTAAAATTAATACTAGCTTATTTTCACGATCACTCCACAGTTACAATGCGGTCCATAACTTATCCACTAGAAATATAATTGTGCACGTTTTATATCTGCGTGAGGGCCAAATTTTCCTAAATTACACAATCCCTTCGTATTTTCCGATGATTACAACTGCACTTACTTAAAAACAGAGAATCGAATTCGAAAATAGGTCTTAGTACATGTATATCTTATTTTTAGATCTTTACATATGGGAAAAGAAAACAAGATATGCGTCCTCGATGTTACTATGGCACACGGGTCAATATTCTATCAGTACATGTAATAGAAAAACAGCAATGAGATTGACAAGTGTAAAAAGAATCACGTTATTAAAGAAGCCAATTCATGTTCACGGTAAACTTGTTTAAACTAAGCCTCACGTATTCAAACAGATCAATGACAGCCTAACTAGCTACGGGGGCTGGACACACGGGCTTTTGTAAGTTTATGCAGAGACATACATTGTATATGTCTCTGATATATAGCAAACCATCAACGGGGTAATAAATAACACTTTAATAATTCAAAAATCAATTTATCTTTTATAAAGGCATACAAATATTCAATTAAATATCTCAAAGAATGAATATATATATGTTTTATAAATCATAACTGTCATAACTCTAAACTAGGTCTAGTTTTATATCTTGATAATAAATAAAAAAAATCTTAAACAATAAATTAAAATACTCGCAAATTATAAACTAATTGAAGAATTTTAGATTCAGAAATAATTCAGAAAGTTTTGCTTTAAGATTAGAAAAATGTGTCAAATGGATGCTATGTGTTTTAAATGCTAAGTATTTCGAGACAATACCTGATACGATATTCCGTATTACACACAGTGATCTCTTTATATTACATGTAGGTTGGTCTGTTTTTCAGTTGGTTAACGACACATCCATGTGTAATACCGGTAATATCTGGTGGTTCACAGTGTCAGATATTGAGATACCCAATTAAGTACGGTACAATTTGCATCATATAACAAATGTATTAAAATGTACATCTGTTCAAATACAGGGATTCCGCACTGAGCATAGCCAATCTGCTTACGGTAAATCTTTACATCCCTTTGAAGTATCTAATTTTGCCATCATAGACATCGTTTTTGTAGCTAATTAGCTTATATCCCAAAGACTGGATGTGGTGCAGTTTTGGATTTTGGAAACTTAAGCGTTTGATCCAAAAATGAAACAGTATAACTGTACTGTCGTGCACATGTTGAAGGTCATCTATATTGTCTGCAGATTTTTTTCTTCACCATAGCTCTGAACAGTCTTCACAACCACATAACTAGCAATGTCGTTATAAATCAGATTCCTTTTCTGTTTCACAGATTTTCCATAGCCGTAATACAAAATATGCGATAATATCAACTTTGTTGGTTCGTTTACAGCTTATCGTGCTGCAAAATAAGCTCCTTATCGTGATATGTTCGCTACCAATCCACTGAATCCTGTAAGACTCTTGGTTAAATCATACATTGGTAAGCTTATCAGGACAGGTACGATGACCGTACAGAATCCCTCTGTTTCAATTTCAGCTTTACCTAATTTTAGAGACTTAAGGATGTCAACAATATCAGCTTGTGTAAAAAATATATTATCTATACGACTTTGGGTTCTCATATCAACTTGTGGTAAAGGTACACCTGAGTCGTCTATAGTAGAGATAGACACAAAATAGTCATTTAAAATATTAGCTTTCCGTTCATCATCTACTGCAGTACAATTAGTAATAGGGTCTTTTAGAGGAGGTATAATGTAACATGTAACATAAGGCCAAACATAGACAATATTTACATTATCGAGAGTCATCTACCACCCGTGGGATGGTATCGGGACGATTTGTTTGGGTTGTACGCCCTTTTCCACAAAACGGGGTCTTCACTCTCTTGACTCTCGGTAATGTAAACATTGTCCATGTTAGTCTTGATGTTGTACGGATGGACGTGGGATGGGTCACTTCTATTGACAGAGACACTTAAATACACTTGCATTGATATCGTCTTGATCTATTTATTCATATATCACATGGAGTGCAATGCGCGCCTGAAAGAGCGCATGGAGCGCAATGCGCACCAGAAAGAACGCATGGAAAGCATGGAGCACCGGGAGGAGCGCATGAAATGCCGGGAGATCAGACAGCGACGGACTGTAAAGGTGAAGGCTCTGAACATTCTGAAGAGTTCTGTTTTAAACATTCATTTACGATGATTGTGTCGGGACCGACCTCTTGTAGCAAGACGCATTTCGTGACAAAAGTATTGCAAGACAACTTCATTAAACTGACCCCACCGCCCGATTAAATTACAATCACCCAACAATATAATTAACCCATAATCCATTGTCATAACAACACTTTTATATAGGTCCACTAAACTTACAATCACACAGCATTACAATTGCCCCATAATCAATATTGTCATAACATTTTTTATGTTCTTTTTTTTCTTTTTCCTTTCTTTTCGTGAACATATAATTCTTTTAACTCATTGATATATTACTTATAAATTAAAGTAGTAATTAACCAGCATGTTGTCAGTCATTGTTGTTATTTTTTTATGAAAATTATTGTTATTGAAGTAGATTACCAACATCTATAGTCTGAGACTTGGGGGATATGATACGTGTAATGACATGATTATTATATCTTACATTGACTACATGGTGACATTGTCCCTAAATAATTATGATGGACAATATCACAATAGCACACCGAGCGTGTAAATAAAAATGTTTAAAAAGTCGATCACATACAACGTCACCATAATGAATTCTTTTCAATAGCTATGATATCAATTACCTGGAACAGGTGTTTCTTTATACGGCCCTTTAAATTTCAAACAATCACACAGAATTACAATTGACCCATAATCAATTGTTATTATGCATACATTAATCTAAGCCCTCCGAAAAAATCCCTCCTCAATCCAAGATGGCGGCTTACAAAGATAAAGAGAGAAAAAAGTGGTCTATAGAGACTGAGAACAGAGATGTTATTAACAAGAAAGGGAAAGTTCAGTGTAGGAAAATCGAAATCGTCACGCTTATCGTACAGCTGAGAAGTATACTACTTATGTATTGCTATATGGAGACTCTAACCTCCCAACAGCTCAAACTATAGAAACATTCGAGAGAGTTCAAAACTGCAGTATCCAGTATAAACGTTTTGGTTAAGCAATACAAGTATTGACATGTTGATGAAATGCAATTTTGAAAACCTCACAAATGCTGTCATAAGGATATAGCTACTTAGCATTTCACGGAATATCAATTTATCTTTCATAACATGTCCCGTACCACATTTCTTTTTCTTCATTAGTTTACATGTACTCGCGATCGTAGTATTATTAAATATTGGTAATCTATAAGGCCACTAGTTTGTTAGAGAGATGGGGAGGATCCTCATCATGTGCATATGTGATTTGTATTATTCATGCCATATATTTCATTGTTTGAACCTGTTAGTCATGTTCTAAGTTAAGATGCAGTTAAGCGACTGAGTAGTCTGCCCTTGGTTCCAAGTTATAAGGAGGGAACATACGATTGACGTAATCAGTATTTGATACATTTATCATTATTGACAGCACATCGACGACGTATCTGAAATTGAAACAGAGGGATTCTGTACGGTCATCGTACCTGTCCTGATAAGCTTACCAATGTATGATTTAACCAAGAGTCTTACAGGATTCAGTGGATTGGTAGCGAACATATCACGATAAGGAGCTTATTTTGCAGCACGATAAGCTGTAAACGAACCAACAAAGTTGATATTATCGCATATTTTGTATTACGGCTATGGAAAATCTGTGAAACAGAAAAGGAATCTGATTTATAACGACATTGCTAGTTATGTGGTTGTGAAGACTGTTCAGAGCTATGGTGAAGAAAAAAATCTGCAGACGATGACCTGAACATGTGAACGACAGTACAGTTATACTGTTTCATTTTTGGATCAAACGCTAAAGTTTCCAAAATCCAAAACTGCACCACATCCAGTCATTGGGATATAAGCTAATTAGCTACAAAAACGATGTCTATGATAGCAAAATTAGATACTTCAAAGGGATGTAAAGATTTACCGTAAGCAGATTGGCTATGCTCAGTGCGGAATTTTATACATTTTTTATATGATGCAAATTGTACCGTACTTAATTGGGTATCTCAATATCTGACACTGTGAACCACCAGATATAACCGGTATTACACATGGATGTGTCGTTAACTATCTGAAAAACAGACCAACCTACATGTAATATAAAATTGTTATTATGCATCCATTAATCTAAGCCCTCCGAAAAAATCCCTCCTCAATCCAAGATGGCGACTTACATAGATAAAGAGAGAAAAAAGTGGTCTATAGAGACGTCCTAGACTACTAATACTTCTGATTTTCGGACCGGTTGTCCCTTTAGGTGGAAACAACGATGCAGAAAACCGCAAGTTAAGCATAGCTTCAAGTGGTGCGTTTTGGCAAAAGGTGTTGTGATCATGTGACACGCGTTGCTGTTGACAAACTTAATAAAACCCTGGATGGTTTAAAGTTGGTTGTCAGCAATAGCAATAGGACCATAACATAATTTGTTAAAACAGTCATAAGTTACATTCTTTATAGTGTAATTGTGCTTTACAGTTATGGTTTAGCAACAGCAATGTTTACATTAGACTTTTTGATTGTTTTACATGATTTATACGAGTTACAAAAAAGTTGGTTTGAGCACAGAATCCATGAGCAAGAGAATGGTTTCATAAATACGGGCCTAGATCGGTTACGTAACAATAATGGGCTGACCAAACGGAATTGTAGTCTCACAGCACACGTACTGTAATGTCTATGAATTACATCGAGAGGAAGCAAACGTATCAACATCTATTATTTATAAAATAATTTATACTCATACAGTATATGATATCTCGTACAGTTTGTTGTCCTCCCTATCAGGATCTGTATACTCTGGGGACGAACACTGTCCGTGTATATACCCGGATCCGTATCAGGTGTGAACTGTTGGTGATATGTAAACACCCGGAAGTCTCAGTTGTCAGATACATATATATGGCTCATTCCCCGAACACCAACTCTAAGTATTAGAAAATAATCATTAAATATTAATATTTACATTATATGAAAAATAAAAATAACATTACATTATATGAAAAATAAAATTCCTTAATTTAAGCCACATTGATACTAATGTTAGCAATGAAATAAAGATTCTATTCATACATATAACAGTAATACACATTTAATACAGCACTAAAAGTTTATTATTAAATACAAATATAAACTAAACCACTAAATGAAGCTGAAGTTTCTAGCACAAATCACATTCTATATATATATCACTTAAGTCTCTAGCACAAAATATTTTATCCAAGATGCAGAAGCTGTGATGCTGAATTGGCGTAAGACATCAGGTCGATAGTTCCAGTCTGATAACGGTCTTACAGGGTGGCTAGGCGTCTGTCGATGTTGGCGTATCTCTTCTGTCGGGGTTGAGTAGTGCCTCCTGCATCTCTCTGGATCCGGTTGATGTCATTCACGTTATGTATGTCTTTAAACGTCTGGATAATGGTGTAGATGTTGGGGTGGACATGCAGTACTCTTCTTTTCAGTTTTCCGTGCCAAGCTCTTCCAGATGGTTGGTAGTCTGAGGTCCTTCTGTTGAGAAGTGTTTCCAGGTTGGTCGGTCTCCTTCTCCCCATTGCACTGTGACGTAGTCTAAAAAGTAGCACGGGATGTGGTATGTCAGCATCATCAGCATCTTCAAGGGTTTGGAACCAGACGTCTTCTATGCGGTCTAAGGGGATGAGTGGAAGAACAGCAGCTCGACAGACAAGGAGTTTGACGTCATCGTTCTCACGGTACAGTGTCTGGAGTCCGGTTGACTTGGCCTTTCGCCAAATACATTCATTGTAATGGAAAAAAAGCCTTTTATGTTGATACCAGGGACGACACTGCGGATGGCGTTGTGTGCGGCTACCTCAAAATCGACGAAGGCTGTTGTGAACAACCTGAGGTTGAACATCTCCAGAATGTTCTGTCGTCGTTTCTTCGTATCTGTCTGTAGATGAATCCATCATGGGAAAGGTTCTGTCCGCCTCTTCTTTTGGTGATGAACTTAACGTTGATCTGAGCGTTTGCCATCTTGTAGTTGATGTATCAAAGCACACAATAACAGATAATAATATCACACTGAAGTCACACAAGTTAAACACAGTTCACACAAATCTGAAAATAAGTACAAGTTTAACTAATATCTATGTATCAAAGCTCACAATAACAGATATTAATATCAAACTGTAGTCACACAAGTTAAAATCTGAAAATAAGTACAAGTTTTATATCACAATAATTATAAGAGAATTCACACAAATGTCACGAGTAAAGAAGTTGATGTTTCCAAGTACAGAGCGAAATATGGTAATTTTCCAAAATGTGCTGCTGTTTTATACATTACCTATTTAACAGCTTGGGATCGGAACTCTAAACATTAATTAATATTTTGCAATTATTAGCAGTTATTGATTATCTGATTAGTTATCAGAAGTTGATTTACCTGTGCAATTTACCTGTACACCATTTCTGCAATAGACTATAACTCACTATCATCACAACTGACCAACTATGTAAACATGTGAATTTAAGCAGAGTTGGTGTTCAGGGAAGACCCCATATATATGTATGATATGCACGTGTGGATCTACGTCTACTGTTGATGAAGTGTAAGATACAAAAAAATGTACAGAGTGAAAAAAGTTCAAATTACAGTTGAAAAATCAGGCTGCAATGTCGGATGTTTAATAGCAAACATGTTTCCAATAATACATTTGTAGTTATACTAATGTAAAACCAAGTTGTCTCAATAATTATAATACAAATGTAAAACCGAATTGTCCCAATAATTATAATACAAATGTAAAACCGAATTGTCTCAAAAATTACAATATAAATGTAAAGCCAAGTTGTCAAAATATTTACCATAAAATGTAAAGCCGAGTTGTCCCAATACTTACTTTACTAATGTAAAACCAAGTTGTCTCAATAATTACTTTACTTATGTAAAACCAAGTTGTCTCAGTAATTACTTTACTAATGTAAAACCAAGTTCTCTCAATAATTCTAATACATGTACAAATGGAAAACCGAGTTGTCCCAACATAACATGGCAGTTAATTTCTTCCAGCATACATTTTTTTATAATAATATATTCAAAAATAAACAGGCGAATGATGGAATATTTTGTTAATTACGCTTCTAGATGACCGAGATATGAGAACAGTAATCCTAGGATAAGTTATGAGCAGAAGATTACATGTCAACATGCACTAATTTGACCGGCACCATTTATATCGGTCAGCACTGGGATATTTGTGTATAAATATGATGCTTTAAATCATGTAGACCACGGAATAAGGACTACGTGATTGACGAGAGCTTACTGACATAAACATGACCCAATCCTTCGCCAACCAGCTGATATAATTATACTTACTTACACGTACTCTGAACTGGGTCATGTGACCTTTACTGATATACATATATATATCCGATATCTGACCGATTTCGTAATATATATACAAGATCATTGGTCAACGATATATTTTTCTGATATCAATCAAATTATTTTGAATGCCGTCTTAATGTTGTCTAAACCCGAATAGCTGTACGTAATGTACATGTACACTTTTTACAAAATGTGTAAAATGCCCACTTATAATTTGACAAACTGTCAGACAGAACACTTTTTACTAATATGAGTGTTCTGTCGGCCGCTATCGGCCATCGTAGTATTGGACTGACAGGCAAAACAGTGCTACACAGTATAAAGATATAGGGCAGATATATATAGTTTAGGGGATACAATTATGTTAGGTGCAAATTTGAAGTCATAGCCAATTACAATTAACCTTTTGATAGTACATATACATTTTAAACACAAGTTTCATGTACTTCAGGTAAAAAGTGACGTCACAGCAATAGCGATTAACCTTTAAAGAAATGTATGTATGTTTAAACACAAGATTAACGTATTCAATGCGTTTAATGTACTTTAACAAAATTCCCAAGGTGAGAACGTTTCCATCTCAAATAATTGCTTTTCCTTCAATTGATGATGCATGCAATGTACCTATATACAGCTTTGTAAAAGATACATACGTGGAAATATTTTGTTATTTCAATCGCGTGTCAAATATACTTTCTTTAAGCTACAAATTGTATAATGACGTCAGAACAAGTAAGCAAATCGATTGGTTGTGATTGCGGTAGGGAAAATAGTCACACAACAAAGACATACACTAAATTGTTCTTTTTGCTCTAATTATATTTCATTCTTACGGCCTTTTCTCGCCCTATATATAGTACTGCTATACCTACAGGACACTACTGACACGTCTAAGTGCGCGTGCTTATCACCGCCTGTCTGTAGGTAAAGACGTCTAGTAGATTATATTACACACGACACGTTTTTGTCTATGGCAGGAAAGACGTGAAATGTCACTAACAACATTTATAGTCTCGGTAACTTATCTCGAGTGGCGGTGTTATAGACAATGTCCCTATCTCACGTTCTGTATGTTTAGGCCCACTTTAACACCGTCTTATCTCTGCGGGACTTTCGAGATAACGCGACCTAAAATTAAAGAGAACAGGGGTATTTTCCAGTCTGGAAAATTACATATGAGATGACCTACATACCTTCATATTGCGCAGAGTTTATCATTATTCAACTATTATACTATTATTTACCCTCCAAAAATATTTCCCACGTTCTAACATTTCTTTGAACAGGAACCAAAAATCTTAAAAATATTGAGTGTATACCTGCTAGCTTATACAAGGCCTTATCATTGATCGTTTCTACGTTGTTACAGCAGTTTAGCAGGTGTGTAAAAATGTCAAGTTTGGAGATTATAATTACTTTGGGTATTTCCTAGTTTTTCTGAATCCTAGGAAATACAATGTCACTTGCGAGACTACATGAGAAAAACAAACAAAACCTCAAAGAAACGAAATACATGGTTTGTAATATTTTCGTTGAGTCTGTTCTTTCCACTTCCATACAATACAACATGGAACTAAATATCGACCACAAAACATAAACGCAAGATATCAACTATGTTCTTGTTCATTTAATAGCTACATGAAGGCCACTAGACACACTATTCTTTACGATGATTCAGTTAAATGTGGACGAACTCGGATATCTGGTTTTATATCGTTATATTTGTATTGTCCTTCGTCATGTATACATAGGAGACATTAAATGCTATCGATGTTTGCGCCGTAGTTTCAACAACTTTGATATGTAAGAAGTATTTCACATGTGTTTTGTTTAACTTCCTAGATCGCCTGATAACATATCTACAATTGTTATTTATGCATGCATATAAAATTTTATGCAAAACATAACCCATCATTATCTCGTATTAATGTTAAATTGGCGTCCCTAAAGCATGAACCGAACAACAATTGCGGACTAAACGACATCGATAACGGAATAATGACATCAAGTGCAGGTTACAATTACATGGTAATATGGAGCTTAAATATTCAAAACCCACTCTCATTTCAATTCCTCATATTTTAGTGAATAATAAATGAAATTAAAATTCAGACAAAAAGGACCCTCTTGCTATGGACATACATCATTCTTGTATTGATGGTGTGAAATACGAAGCATCATATTGTATTTTCTAAAATTGAAGTATGATTCACCAGGTATTCAATAACACTCACCAATGTAAACTCCATATAGTATGTAATAAAACTGGCTAACCTATTGAAGTAATATTCTGCTCACCAGGTATGTAATGAAACTGGCTAAACTATTGAAGTAATATTCTGCTCACCAGGTATGTAATAAAACTGGCTAAACTATTGAAGTAATATTCTGCTCACCAGATATGTAATACAACTGGCTAAACTATTGAAGTAATATTCTGCTCACCAGGTATGTAATAAAACTGGCTATACCTTTGAAGTCAGATTCACCAAGTATGTAATAAAACTAACTAATGTAATACTGTAAGTAAACTGACCAGCCGCTTAAGTAAGATTAGCTAATTATATCATATAAAAGCTGGCTACATCACTAAAGATTTGTTCATCATGTTGTTTTAAGGTGGATGTTGTCCTTTCGAATTGACTTTGAGATAATATGCTGGCCTTGTGTGCTGACACTGTTTGTGTTTGCTATGTCATTACGGATTTGTTTCCCACGATATGTAATGTCATTATTACGAACCATTATCTCATTGATACTGTGATTGTAACGACTGCCTTTATGAATATAGACGAATCCGGTAAAACCTCTATGAAAATAGTCAGCTACATAGCTATTGCCTCACTTATAAAAACACAACATTCAAAACATTTGCAAACAAAGACATGCCACTGAATAATCCACCCGGATCTGTGAGTAATAAATATAACCAGTGTGTTGGAAAGTGTATGGAAGTGCTATAGACTACTAACTATACATACGTATTTCTATATTACATTACAGCTCTGGGTTTATCATAAAAATGGTATCATAAAACAGGACATCATATTAAAGTGCGTGTGATACAGACTTGTATATCCTGTTCGTTGATTGTGTGCATACATACATCATCTTATCTATGAGGTATTGTCATTCTAGTGAACCAATACAGTTTTGGTAACTTCACCTAACAAGTCTCAAGAAAATCAAATATTGCCCAGGACAATCAGTGATCATTTCTGATATGTTATATTAGTTATCGTCTGTAGTCAACGAAATATATGCTGAAGGTATTCACAATATAACAAAGATGATGGCGTGGTGTAGATTGTTGTAACGAGTGTTGTTTGGAGCAACAGAGACATCAAACATGGAAGACAACACTACTATACTTATGTTAAAAGATTACGCAACTAATTAAAATAGGATACGGGCTGTGATAATAACAACATAACATTGGGCGTTCGAGTCATCTAACTTAGAACAACACATTCTATCTATAGTTACGTCGTATACCTTACGAAGATTAAAAATGGACAGACATATGTATACATGTCATGTAGGTTAATGGAATCACCGTTCATCAAACATACTCATGCCTTAAGATAGTAATAATGACTCCAATACGAAAACTAAGCATCAAGAAAAATCGTACGTTATTGTGAAAGTCTTCCAAATTGAAATCAGAAACAGAAATAGAATTCCCCGATCAAACGTGAAAAGGTATGAGATCACCCACCGGACACGAGGGGTTTCTCCGGGTACTCCGGTTTCCTCCAACATTAAGACCCCATGCGCGCGATTATCCGGGTCGACAAAAGTGATTAATATAGTTATATATATATAATTGTTGTAAATAAAAACCCACGAAGGCGGACAATTTACTCAAAAGAGTAAGTGTGTCCGGCTTCTTTCGTGGTTTTCCTGCTAGTGTTCCTTACAAATCCAAGGGAGAACCACTTACTGAAGTGTTACTGTAGATTGTAAATTCTTTGATAGAAAACCCCGTATGCGTGGTTTGTTGTATATATTTTCCATTCCGGAAGATCAAGGGTTTTTTTTCGAGCATTTTTTCAAAGGTCTTTATGCAAATTTTTATTTTGTTCATATTTTCCCTTCGGTTTACAATTTACATTAAGACATAATTCATTGACGCTAAACAATCAAATGGATTGGGCACAAGTTCTTACAACTTACTAGGCCCTCGCCCAAATATGTAATTACATAAGGAAATACAGGAAAGACTAACAAAAGGTACAATACGGAAGTCAGATCACGACACCGGATATTTAACTGACCGTACAGCAACAGGGACAAGTTTAAGCGTGTGTTTTAGTCTGTACAATCAAATCACGCTCGGAAATGATACCGTACTGACTGTAACAAAGAACAGTAAGGTATTACTTAGATAAATACTTGTACTGTCAATATTGTGCACACTGTCATCTTTGTGTGTGTCATAACAGACATTTATATATAAACATTAACACTATCTTTTTCACTGCGTATCTGATCATATAACACAAAAACGTCTGTGCCCTTCTGAATAAATGTAAACATTGTTAAAAGATCGTGACTTCTTGCGCTGTTTTGTGTTCACAAACTCTTTTGTTCATAAAAAACTCTAGCGGTACTGGTATATTTTAACTTGGATACGTTAGACTATCCATAAAGTCACTCCACTTAATATTCATCTTTTCATCGAAGCATGCACAAAACTCGCTTTACACAGTAATGGATATACAGTATCTAAGGACTGAAACGCATCTTTGTAACATTTGTGAATCTATGAAACACTGTTATGTTCAAACATATTCCATGATACGCGATAGCGCATCATTGATAACATATTTGATAGAATCGTGCACATCATCATATTTGTTACATTTGATGCATTTCAATCGTGATTTTCACGTTAAAATAATACAAAATGTATTTCAACATTCTAGGTAACAAAATGGCGGAGCAATCCTTTTTGCAAGTTACACGGTCATGGTGTGTTATTGTTATAATTCTATTAGGCCACAAACGTTGATTGGAAACCATTTGGAAATTTCCGTCACAATTTCATGTTGATGTCATGACATCATAATTAGTCCCCGTTTACACTTACAGTATCAATGAAAGATCTGAATAGCTTACCATTGGTAATATTAATGGTTCTTTTAGTAACTGGTTTGTGAAACAATTTTGGCTGGAAGGTGTATCTGACTTTGGTGCTTCCTTGTTCTACCATTCACAGAATTGCCTCCGCTTTTACCTGTCATAATGTATCTATCACTTCTGTCACACTTGTGTTATTATTTCTCTTTCATCGTGTAGGGTGTGACTGATAGCACAGGGTAATACTATGACGACCTGAAAACAATAAAACATGACGTAGCAATCAGTTATCGAAGGGAGGGTTCATGAGAAAAATGTTGCATTTAATTGTTTTCAAACACGATATTGAAAAGATGGGATGAACAGAATCAAGCGGCTTGGAAAGGCCAGAAACAATATCAACCAATGGGGTGACATTATTAAATGTTTAACCCTCGACTTGAAGCAATGCTCGTATTATACGATAAAGAAATCATCCGCCAGGTTGATATTTCTCTATCATATCCTCACCTTAGGGTAGCATTCCATTAAATCACCTTCAATCATAACAAAGTAAACATAACAGTTTATACGTAGAATACTGAACGTATTGTGAAGGATTCGAGCTTATGACAAAGTCTAAGTGTCACGTCTATACTTTTATCTTGTACGATGTAAACGTCGACAGTTTAATTATTTAATGTTTGTGTTTATAAATGTGCTCTGTGCTTTCGTTGTCACTACCCCAATTCTCACATTTAGAACGTGACATTACTTGGGTTTGACCTATATCTACATGACGGGTGTCTTCGATGAAGCGGAAGACAATAACACTTCGAGAAAACCTTGTCTTATTCTCCTTGTACCTTTTCAAGGGATTCAGTGTAAATCTTTCCTTTGTTCATATTTCCCCTTAGCTTAATCTAATTTCGATTTTGTGAACACTTTGGCCTGTTTAAGCCTATATGGTCACATGTAATAAAACGTTTGAGATCAAAGGTTTAAGTCTCAGAACATTCTACCCTCAGCTAATGACTTTGATATCTCATTTTATTTATGAGTAGATAACTGTGCTTTGATGTCAATTATTCAAATGTCTTATGATAATTACTAACAGTTTCACAATTGATTTACAAAATTGTACTAAGGAATATTGAGTCGGTAAAGTCTATCATTTCATGTAACATTTACTTAGTAACAATAGTTACGTATCACACAGCAGTAAATACACCGGGCTGACCCTGGACAACAGACGATTGTGTGTTCCGTGATTGTATTAACTTTACTGAACAAACAAGCAGACATGTTGTTGTGTCTATGTGGCCTACCGACCGATCGGTGACTGTACTATCATAAACCATGTTTATTGCGGTTCACACTTTTTACTGTGACATATCGAGTTCTTAATAGTTCATTTGCAAATGATTCATCATTTTTTTCTCGACTTTTTAACTTAAATGATTAATTTGTGTTTGTCTTTTGAATAATTGTAAACAGTGAAGAAATACGGACGGGCTATGATATGATCGGTGCCTCATGTGATTCAGGAAACATTCGCTCTTCTAGATCTAACATGATTTTTTCCTACTTCCTTTTGTTTAAGGTTTGCAGTCTTTGCTTATGTATTGATATATCATCAGTTCCTTGTATAGCTTACAGGGAATTCGGATTCCATTTTTGATCTTTTGCGTTGATGATGTGTTAAATGTGTACCTGTACGTGCATCGCACACATTAACGCAAATGTAGAATTGAACAAGGTCATCATAAGATGACAATCAATTATAAATGACATCATGACACAAACTATGAAAATGATGTTTACTGTCAATTTACATCCTTAGGTGGGGATTCGACAGAATTACACCACAAAGTGAATTAGTGAAAGCTTATTAAATTCTTATTGTTCACTGTACACATGGTATAACAGGGGATATTTATATATATATATTTGTGTGTAAAATTAAATCATAACTTCGTAAGTGATGGAAAATGTACAAACCAAGTCTACCAAATCTATTTTGATTTTAATTTCCAAATTAAATCATGTCTCCTTTCGTTTAATAGTGTTATTTGGTTTTAAAGTCTAAATCGTGTGTAGCATCGTTATTTATAGTAACTATGCATAGACAGTTAGTAACGATAATTGTTGTAAATGATAATTTAAGATCAATTTATACATGTTGATAATTATTTAAATTATTACTATTCCAATTTCTTTACGATGATTTCATTAGAAAACATATTTGATATCAAGCCTGGGGAAACACAATATGAAATGCCTGATTCCTGCCGATTTTACATAACATAAAGTTGTTTAGGTTGATTTGTAATCATGTACGCATTCCTTTTATTTTGTGCCTCTAATTTTGATTTCCTATGAGACATTTCTTACATTACGATATAGCATGTCTACTGCCACTATGCTATTCCCAATTAGATATTATTACAAGACCACATTATTTCCTCAACAATGATTTTAATAATAAAAATGTTATTTAACGTGAATGTGGTTGGTATACTTATGTTGCCCACTGAATCATTTCATTGTTACACTTCAATGTACTGATAATAACGCCACTTAGCAAATCTTTGTGGGGGCAGAGTTGTAAAGCGACGTGATAGTTAACAGTGATCACTATCAGAATCACATGACGTTTCACGATAATTACTACGGATCGGAGTTCCCCTGTGTTTTACGACGGTTACAAACCCTGAAAAAGAATAACGTTAGATTTCATGACAATTTCTATCCCTCTAGGATGGATACTAAATTATACGACAATTACTATACCGATGGGGTGGACTCTACATTTAACGTCAATTCCTTTAACGATACGGTTGAAGCTATATTTTACATAAATTTCCATCCCGATAGTATGGACGCTATATTGTACGACAATTACCATCCCGATAGAATGGACGCTATATTGTACGACAATTATCATCCCTATAGAATGACGCTATATTGTACGACAATTATCATCCCTATAGAATGGACGATACATATCACGTCAGTTACTATACCGATAGAATGGACGATACATATCACGTCAGTTTCTATACCGATAGAATGGACGATACATGTCACGTCAGTTACTATACCGATATAATGGACGATACATATCACGTCAGTTACTATACCGATAGAATGGACGATACATATCACGTCAGTTACTTTACCGATAGAATGGACGATACATATCACGTCAGTTACTATATCGATAGAATGGACGATACATTTCACGTCAGTTACTATACCGATAGAATGGACGATACATATCGCGTCAGTTACTATATTGATAGAATGGACGATACATTTCACGTCAGTTTCTATACAGATAGAATGGACGATACATTTCACGTCAGTTACTATACCGATAGAATGGACGATACATTTCACGTCAGTTTCTATACAGATAGAATGGACGATACATATCTCGTCAGTTACTATACCGATAGAATGGACGATACATATCACGTCAGTTTCTATACCGATAGAATGGACGATACATATCCCGTCAGTTACTATACCGATAGAATGGACGATACATATCACGTCAGTTACTATACCGATAGATTGGACGATACATTTCACGTCAGTTACTATACCGATATAATGGACGATACATATCACTTTATGTTATGTTATGACTTCATGCTTCCCGACATGTTATATCACTAGTAATCAGAATGGTAAGAATCGCTCATTTTATCGTATATGTGCACTAATTAATAGGCGTCAATTGTACTGTACTGTATAATTAATAACACAGTACAAAATGCAAGTAGGACGTTTAAACTTCAATATCGGAACGGAAAGACAACAAGAGGAGGATAGCAAGACTGTGAGATCAATGTTCACAGTTTAGAATTGCACTAAGTTTAGATTCACATTACATGATACACAAAACAACTTGGAGCGCTCTAGCGCCGTAATACCTGTTATAACGGGATTCCTGACTAGAAATACAGGGATCGGTCCGAGTTTAGTCAGGTACAACTGTAACGATATCTAACGGGAACCTAACGCCCTTAATCAGTAGACATCATATAACATCCTGTACCACATATGTACATTTAACATTCGGCCGATTGTAATCATGGCCTGTACCGCAGGGCAGTTAAAGTCGGGAAAAGCAGTACTTATGTAAATACATGTTATTTGTTGTTTATGTAGTCACGGAGTTACAAATGGCCATGTGTATCTTGTTGAAGGATCAGTAGAGTTTAAAGAGAGGCTTTGCAGTCTCCATTGTGATATAGTTTCATTTAATATCTACTCCAGAAATCAAATTCGAAATCAATACAGAATCTCTTTTCTCTGCATAGTATCTAAATATTTAGCTGCAGTATGACAATAGCGTACCACTCTCTGATAAACATGGTAACTTCACATAATGGTCATAGACTTTTCAGTCCTCACCAGTAACGTAAGCATCCCCTGTTATATAGTCGTATTGTTATGATGAATACGTAATGGTGGACATATAGAGAACTTCTTTACCCGATATGCTCAAATGAACGCTAGGAAGATGTTGGGCGATCTTACAATACGCAGACTCACTGGTTTTTATCCCGGTCAGTAAGGCTGATTAATATATGTTATAACATGTTCTAAATGTGTTGTAAAATACTTGAAGCTAAATTTAAAAACTTTTTTTTTTCATACATAGAAATTAAGTTGCAGCCATTTTGCAAACATGCCCATAACGTTTAGTGAGGATTTTCAGATGTCGTTCCTGTTGGCATTGTATATGTTGCTGTCTTATAGAATCAATGTGGGGGCTTAGTCTGTGTTTGTCGGCACAATGGTATATGCTTTCTTAACAAGATTCGGAATGAATTGTATACTGTAATAATTTACTATTTATGTTTTATGAAATTATATCCTAAAATATCTGATTTAAGGATTTTAAGAAATTAAGAATTCCTGCAAGTGTTGTGGCTTAGAATTATGGCAGACGCAATCATTGCATATATGATTGTACTAATTCTATGAAAGTTAATACACTGGTCCTATTAGTGATATGTATATATAACATTAACGTAGGCATGCCAAGTGTGTATCTGACGGTGGACGTAATACCTGTTGGTGTAATAATTCTATGATAGTTAATACACTGGTCCTATTAGTGATATGTTTATATAACATTAACGTAGGCATGCCAAGTTTGTATCTGACAGTGGACGTAATACCTGTTGGTGTACTAATTCTATGATAGTTAATACACTGGTCCTATTAGTGATATGTTTATATAACATTAACGTAGGCATGCCAAGTGTGTATCTGACGGTGCACGTAATACCTGTTGGTGTAATAATTCTATAAAAGTTAATACACTGGTCCTATTAGTGATATGTATATATAACATTAACGTAGGCATGCCACGTGTGTATCTGACGGTGGACGTAGTACCTGTTGGTGTTATGATTAATGCATGATGTATTAGTCTAAGTGAAGGACTACTTTCTGATAATGACACGACCGTGCATTGAAATGCTACATACTACGTAATCAGAACGATAAGTATTTGCACCCCGGGAATGATGTCCGGGCCTTATACGCACGTGAGCGAATTGTTATGGAATCCACAAGCATTCATATGGTAATGAGGTTTGGGATGTGTAACATATACTCCTATATACAAGTTAAATGCATTAACGGTAATGCTGTCAACATCGGAACAGGGACAGCTTAATGTCAACGCTGTTCACCGATTGTATAATACATTACTCATCCTGATAACTATGTAAAGTGGACTGGATATCAAGTATCTACGGTAGATCGTGTTAGGTTAATTAGACATCAGGAATATACGGTAGATTGTGTTAAGTTGACTAAACTTTAAGGATATACAGACAATGAAGAAATGCAAATGAGATGAGTTACGGGTTGTCGCCGTCTATTCCGTATTAATACTACGTATTGTAAAGAATTAGCGGTTTCTCATTCTTTTTCACCAATCTCCCATTCAACCAAATTTCAAAATGAAATACTGTATACCAGAAAACGTAGGCCAAGTGAGACTTCCGCCCTTCACTGTCAAAATCCATATTCGCCAAATAGTAATTTTGCCCTTCAAATGCAGTTGATATATATACTTATAATGCTAGGGACCTATATTAGCCTTCATATTAGAATCACCCTTATAACCGAGGGCAAAAAAAGATGAAAATTTCGCCGTATGCAATAATACATTAAAAGGCTTATGGAAAAGTATACATAAAGTATGCTGTTGCATATACATTGGCGTACCAGACAAAATGAAAAATCAGCTAGTCAAACACTTCTCACTGTGAGAAATTCACTCGGGATTAATAAAAGTAAGAAGGAACAATTGGATTTAGGACGAAGTATTCAGAATGCGCTCGTTCGCCGCTAAGAGAGGTGTTTGCGTCAAACGACCCAAATTGAATATCATTTGAAAACATTACGGCCGATTTTGAGCTGCGACCAGACACATCTGTCATCACTGAACGAGGGAATCAATTTAGGGAGACGTATATAGAGGATATTTTATGGTTTCCATTCTAATATCATATATATACATCAAGAGTATCACGAAATCTCCATTTTTCATGAAAATATTTAGTATATCCTTCCATTTAATGAAATAAAAGTGTTATTCAACTCGAAAACAATTAACTTTTTTATACATTTTTGAATAATTAACGTATACACAAAGTCAATACGTTTTTAAAGTCACATACTGGCTGCTGCTTGCCAACAAGAACGAGGTTCATTTTGAACGGCTTACCAATCCAATTCCGTGGTTTTCTTCTGTAACATTGTAAACCATACTTATAAAAATATTGTCTAAGGTATAACTATGTAAGTACCCCTGTGTGTGTAGATAGATGTACCAACACAACAAGTTATTTCACTGTAGCTTCACATGCATCTGAACAAAAATGTTGGGGAGAAATAGAAGCATTCTGATTGATAACCGTAATATTGATATCGTTCACTGGACGTAATTAATCTAATTCGGGTCAGTGCCCGCGCTAGGTGTCGAACCCTGTTCCAAAGTGTACTGAATGTCATGTATTTCTAAATAAGTAAAGACAATAAACCATTAAGCTCTTACTTATCATGTTTATATCAGAAAAATATGGCAGAGGTGATTGACCAAGAAATAGACAGATTTAAGTGATAATACAGGTGATTGACCGAGTTCTGTGAATAACTCGAAACTCACGAAAGATATTTTCAAGGTTATTTGGGCAAACAATCTATCATGAGTTTAGAAATTTTATAATTGTTACTGACAGGAACAATAATACATGAAATTTGTAGCGAAAATTAGGTGACTATTAGCAGTGTGATACCAAATGAAAACTTGAATGTTTTCTTGGCATCCAACAATAACGATTTAGGTTTAGGTTGTTGGTTTGTATACAAAAGTCAAAAACAAGTTGTCGAAGCCGGCCTACCAACCTCTTCAATACATCCCTTTTGACTCTTTGGCTACAAACGAAAAAGTACTACGAATAAGAGAGACGCCAAAATGAGAAAAACATGGTATGTCTTAGTACATGCAACGAAATACATGCATTTACATAGCTAAACAATTGATAGCATATTGTAAAATAAATTCTTACCAGATGATAACATATGTGTTGGAATTTTATGGCTGATCCAACATGTTATACAGTGTACGGTTCTGTCCGTAACTCCTGGATTCCAATCCGGTTACCTAATGTAGGTGATGTTTGAAGTGGATCGTGTTCCTTTGTTTTCGTTTTGTTTTGATGTTTCCGCAGTTGCAGTTATTCGTTCGTTCTGACTTTGTCCTGGCGTCTCTGTCTTTTTTTTCTGTTGTCAAAAAATACTTTTAATAAACGTTTTGAAAACAAGTGTAATTCGTTATACAATTTCTACATTATAATGAGCTATATCAACTGTCTAAATGTAAAAAATGATCTCTTTGTGCCCCGAGCTCTCCTTCTGATAAACACTTATATAAAAATATCGTTTAAATCAATTACAAAAATAGAAAACAAATGAAAATATCAAGTTTGAAACAGCCTACCGAGGACAACGAATATATCTATTATAATCATTCTCCTTTTTTTTAAATGTTTAATATTATTTTCGTACTATTCATAAGTGTACAGGTAAAGGTGATCCCTCTGTTTGAGACTTTACGTCTGTCAGTATACGTCTGTCAGTATACGTATACAACATGTGCTGGCAAACCTTGGTCGAGCCATTCTTTAGAGCATATGATGGAATTAACCAGTCCCATATCGAAGACAACTGAACGACATGTACTCTAACAATTACATATGCCCTGATTCCTTTTCATGTAGATTTTCAATCCCGTTTTTAATGTCAACGCCTATTTGAACGAACCGTCGCGGAGAATGGTAAAGACATCTAAAGCCCTTACATAATGTCCGTCTCGTATGGAAAGCATTTTATTCCGAACAAGGTTTTCGTCTTTTGAAAGATAGCAGTGATGCACGAACAACAGGATGATCATTGGCAAACTAAGCTTGTCAACTGTGTTATCGGTGTCTAAGGACATATCTCAGGAAAATGGCGTCGAGTAAACCGATAAGTAATTGCTAGACCTTTGGGAGACTGTTTCAGATGTATTCATCAATCGAACTGATGATGCTTTCAAATTTATAGCAAGAAGAAATCAAGCATAACATTTAACTGACCTAACAATAAAATAAATAGGCGTCTTTGATATCTCTCAGCCGATTATGTTAAATATACATTTCAATGACGATACCAAAATGAATGGCAAAAATCCAAAAAAGAAGAGGACGAGGAATTATAGAAAAAGATAAGGTTTACTAAGAACGACAAAGGACACATACAATCTATTTGTCTGTCTTTGGAAAGAAACTTTCGGCGCCATCTATAATAATCAAGATCAAGTAGAATACTTAATGCTTGTAATTCAAAATAAAACGAATATTTTTTCAGTCTCTATTGGTGTTATATAATATTTAGCGACCGTATGTTCTTACATTCATATCTTACAGAAAACAAATACTGAACTGTATTCAACAACATTAAAAAAATCTTAAACAAAATGATTTTCGAAAAATAATTAAGTTAATTATTTTTCCAACATTTTCGAATCCCGAGTTATATATTCCACAATAATGTACGCACATACGTTGATTATTTTTATTCTACCACGTCAAATGTAACTAATTGTAAAGTTTTGCTGTCTTATAAAGCGACATGACCTAGATAATTCGATATGCAAATTAAACGCTGTTCTTTTGCGCGTGAAAGATTTATCACGTGATCGTATTGCCTCGTTTTATCTTGATCAATGTCGCGCCAACATTTCTCAATGCGTAGGGTTGGGATTCCCGGGTTGCGTTTACTTCTAAAACCATCATCATCGTACCGATATCAAGCGGATTTTCTTGGAAGTTCCAGTGATACAACATCATACGATAGGCCTGACATGAGTTTGCATATTTAGTTGGTTGCCATGACGTGATGGAAAGTCGCTGACCGGCTGATCATGATGCGACCTTCATCTTCACCGACTTCACCGACTTCACCGGACAGCTGTGTTTTGCAACCACTGTTCAGACCGATGCTACTTTTTGCAACATTATTCTTCACACACGGTATGTACACTGTAGGCGAATGCTCGACATCACTTTGATTATTTGAAAGCAGACGACGTTTTGCAGACCAGAAGCAACTGAACAAGTGTGACGTCAGATACGATGTTTATTATATATTTCAATCAATCAAACATTGGCACGCTATCGACATCGTTCGTCAAAACATGAAATCAACGCTTGACAGTACATACACACACTGCACACATCGTGAAATGTACGGCACTACCCAGTGAAGTAAAAACAGAAGTAATTGGTAATTTACCATTTTGTCTTCAGACCTGTACATTTTAAATGTCGATAATTAATAAACCATTTTCACTGCACGGACCCACATACTTTAGGTCTATAGATCCGTGTAATCTTTTGAATGGCAGGCCTGTCAAATATTTTGAACCGCCTGACAGTTATGCTATTTTTGTTAATTCATGATAAAATATGGGGAGGTTGTTGGAAAAGCATGCGTGCGACTATTTCACGTGCATTGGTTATTGGCATCGGTTATTGGCACGCGCATGGTATATCGCTCAATAATGCACTCTTTTTAACCAATGAAAACCGTCGTTACATCACAGACGTGGTAGAATACATAAATAATTAACAGTAAGTATATAACATAAACAAATCAAGTAATACTTGGAAAGTGTATATGTGTTCCGCAAATAACTCCCACTGATTGATTGATATGTACTGCGACACGTACAATATAATCATAATCTATCTTTATTGAAATATTAAGCTAAATTACATCAGTGAACCGTGACACCTCACTCACGCTTGTGACATTTGAGGTATAGGTGTTTCAGTTCAGTGTGTTTAAGGTCATTAACCACTTACAGCTCAGGTTGATCAACACAACCTGTCTGATCTAGGGTCTATTTAGCTGTAGGGATAACGACAGGTCATTGACCTCAGTGAAGTACAGGTATAACGATGACCTTTCATGTTTTACTGTTATTGCAATCCGTTGTTTATATATGCATGGTATATACCTTTTAATTGCTGTACTACTTACTAGCGTTATACTACTGACTATATCGCTTGTAAGGCTGCATGCTATATTCCTCATTTCCGTATCAAAAGAGCCCTTTAAGACTCATTCCGTTACAGTTTCGATGGCTGGTTATTTAGAACTAGTTTAAGTTAATGGTGACCTATTTAACATGTACACAATAATGCATGTACTGGTTACGATATGTACATCTAAAACTGCCCTATTTCATACCGTTAACTTTAAATAAATATTTGTTAGAGTGATTTCACTAACAAAAAAACATTGATTTGAAGTGTTAGGTCCTAAAGTCTTTAAAATGAATTAATTGAAAACACTTACAAGAAACGAATTTGTCGTATTGTCATGAATACTACTTTTTGACATGTGGTCATGGTGTGTTCAGAAATACAGCCGTTTTCTAGGAGAGCAATGACAGCGTGTGTCCAATACACGCATCATATGTTACTGAAAAAATGGGATTCATCAGGAAAAATCTGTTCATAGTAATCCTTGTATTCAACTTGTATTCAAAGTTAACTATCTGTTCGTGGATTATGATGACTTGATGTTCAAAAACAGATATCTTTCAGAAATTAAACTAAATGTTAACAGGCTGCGGCATGTTTATATGAAATCTATGTTTGAGACCAAATGGTATAGAAATAATTGAATGGATTTGCATGCAAACAGAATGGGAAACATGGACTGGTCAATCTCCAAAATCATCAATTACACCTGTTTTTTCTAATTTGATAACATTTTGAAGAATGTTCCAAAACATATATCCTTAATCATGAAAGTCAAACGTGTTTTGGTCAATACGCAAGAGATGTAATGGTGCTAGTGATTTTAAATGTTACAATGTACCTGTGGAATACAGGTATGCTTAAATCTAGCTACATATGTATCAATACACAGCGCCGTAGGAGATTGGAAATATCGACTCCTCAGTCAATACCTACTATTGGCTATGTATAAATAGATATAGATAGAGTTCATGTTGGACATTGTATATCAACACAGCATAGTCGATTTGGCTTTGATTTGAATTCATTCCTGGTACTTAATACGTTACAACAGAGTATGGATAATACAGGGTTTTATTGGGAACGAGACGTCGATGACGAATCAATACACTTGTTTAAAACAATAGAGTAAATGCATGACGTATATTTATCCATGTAATCATAATTATGAATATCGTGTTGCAAAGTTACATATATATTACACCATAATATCGACATTTAAGCGAATTTCAACGATGGAAAACCGCTAAAAGATAGCATTGCATTTGGTTAGGTATCGATATATCATTTAACATGGCCGGTGGGTCGTTGCATAATACAACAGATTCAAGTGAAATTGCGCAAAATATACAACAGCGTCAAAATCATACATACAAGGTACGTTACAATGTAACTGTATATAATCATCTTGTGCGTGTTTCATTATCTTGTTTGTCCAATCAAATGTCTAATTTTGCCTTTGGAAATAAAATACAGTTGAAACTTACATTATTATTTATCAATAGTGTCTAGAATTAACATCGGTAGCATTATACTTGTAACACATCAATAAACTTCCAGCATTACAAACATCAAATATACTTTATATATATACTTTTAGCATAATTAGCATCATATTAAAAATTGAACCATTATACCTCCTGCCTACTAACATTGTACATATCGATGCACTTCCAGAATCAAAACATTATAATTTTCATATTGTTATACGTCTTTTGGTACAATAATATTAACATATCAATATCATTTCTGCGGAACAGAACATTGTACTTAACATATCAATATGCTTCAGGCTCAACTTATATTATTTAAACACATCAATATACCTCCCACATTACTAGTGTTATATAAACACAACACTATACCTCCAGTATTACTAGTATTATATTAAACATCAATATACCTCCAGAATTACTAGTATAATATAAACACAACAAGATACCTCCAGTATTACTAGTATTGTATAAACACATCAATGTACATTCAGTATTACTAGTATTATTTAAAACATCAATATACCTCCAGTATTACTAGTATTATATAAACACATCAATGTACCTTCAGTATTACTAGTATAATATAAACACAACAATATACCTCCAGTATTATTAGTATTATATAAACACATCAATATACCTCCAGAATTACTAGTATAATATAAATACAACAATATACCTCAAGTATTACTAGTATTGTATAAACACATCAATATACATCCAGTATTATTAGTGTTATATAAACACAACACTATACCTCCGGTATTATTAGTATTATATAAACCAATCAATATAGCTCCAGTATAAATAGTATTATATAAACCAATCAATATAGCTCCAATATTACTAGTATTATGTAAACACATCAATATACATCCAGTATTACTAGAATTATATAAACACATCAATGTACCTTCAGTATTACTAGTATAATATAAACACAACAATATCCCTCCAGTATTACTAGTATTATATAAACACATCAATATACCTCCCACATTACTAGTGTTATATAAACACAACACTATACCTCCAGTATTATTAGTATTATATAAACACATCAATATACCTCCAGTATTACTAGTATTATATAAACACAACAATATACCTCCAGTATTACTAGTATTATATAAACACATCAATATACCTCCAGTATTACTAGTATTATATAAACACATCAATATACCTCCAGTATTACTAGTATTATATAAACACATCAATATACCTCCAGTATTACTAGTATTATATAAACACATCAATATACCTCCAGTATTACTAGTATTATATAAACACATCAATATACCTCCAGTATTACTAGTATTATATAAACACATCAATATACCTCCAGTATTACTAGTATTATATAAACACATCAATATACCTCCAGTATTACTAGTATTATATAAACACATCAATATACCTCCAGTATTACTAGTATTATATAAACACATCAATATACCTCCAGTATTACTAGTATTATATAAACACATCAATATACCTCCAGTATTACTAGTATTATATAAACACATCAATATACCTCCAGTATTACTAGTATTATATAAACACATCAATATACCTCCAGTATTACTAGTATTATATAAACACATCAATATACCTCCAGTATTACTAGTATTATATAAACACATCAATATACCTCCAGTATTACTAGTATTATATAAACACATCAATATACCTCCAGTATTACTAGTATTATATAAACACATCAATATACCTCCAGTATTACTAGTATTATATAAACACATCAATATACCTCCAGTATTACTAGTATTATATAAACACATCAATATACCTCCAGTATTACTAGTATTATATAAACACATCAATATACCTCCAGTATTACTAGTATTATATAAACACATCAATATACCTCCAGTATTACTAGTATTATATAAACACATCAATATACCTCCAGTATTACTAGTATTATATAAACACATCAATATACCTCCAGTATTACTAGTATTATATAAACACATCAATATACCTCCAGTATTACTAGTATTATATAAACACATCAATATACCTCCAGTATTACTAGTATTATATAAACACATCAATATACCTCCAGTATTACTAGTATTATATAAACACATCAATATACCTCCAGTATTACTAGTATTATATAAACACATCAATATACCTCCAGTATTACTAGTATTATATAAACACATCAATATACCTCCAGTATTACTAGTATTATATAAACACATCAATATACCTCCAGTATTACTAGTATTATATAAACACATCAATATACCTCCAGTATTACTAGTATTATATAAACACATCAATATACCTCCAGTATTACTAGTATTATATAAACACATCAATATACCTCCAGTATTACTAGTATTATATAAACACATCAATATACCTCCAGTATTACTAGTATTATATAAACACATCAATATACCTCCAGTATTACTAGTATTATATAAACACATCAATATACCTCCAGTATTACTAGTATTATATAAACACATCAATATACCTCCAGTATTACTAGTATTATATAAACACATCAATATACCTCCAGTATTACTAGTATTATATAAACACATCAATATACCTCCAGTATTACTAGTATTATATAAACACATCAATATACCTCCAGTATTACTAGTATTATATAAACACATCAATATACCTCCAGTATTACTAGTATTATATAAACACATCAATATACCTCCAGTATTACTAGTATTATATAAACACATCAATATACCTCCAGTATTACTAGTATTATATAAACACATCAATATACCTCCAGTATTACTAGTATTATATAAACACATCAATATACCTCCAGTATTACTAGTATTATATAAACACATCAATATACCTCCAGTATTACTAGTATTATATAAACACATCAATATACCTCCAGTATTACTAGTATTATATAAACACATCAATATACCTCCAGTATTACTAGTATTATATAAACACATCAATATACCTCCAGTATTACTAGTATTATATAAACACATCAATATACCTCCAG
Organism: Mizuhopecten yessoensis; assembly: GCF_002113885.1. NCBI lineage: Eukaryota > Metazoa > Mollusca > Bivalvia > Pectinida > Pectinidae > Mizuhopecten > Mizuhopecten yessoensis. The sequence goes on along the minus strand of NW_018403450.1, from coordinate 448,438 downwards.
TATTACTAGTATTATATAAACACATCAATATACCTCCAGTATTACTAGTATTATATAAACACATCAATATACCTCCAGTATTACTAGTATTATATAAACACATCAATATACCTCCAGTATTACTAGTATTATATAAACACATCAATATACCTCCAGTATTACTAGTATTATATAAACACATCAATATACCTCCAGTATTACTAGTATTATATAAACACATCAATATACCTCCAGTATTACTAGTATTATATAAACACATCAATATACCTCCAGTATTACTAGTATTATATAAACACATCAATATACCTCCAGTATTACTAGTATTATATAAACACATCAATATACCTCCAGTATTACTAGTATTATATAAACACATCAATATACCTCCAGTATTACTAGTATTATATAAACACATCAATATACCTCCAGTATTACTAGTATTATATAAACACATCAATATACCTCCAGTATTACTAGTATTATATAAACACATCAATATACCTCCAGTATTACTAGTATTATATAAACACATCAATATACCTCCAGTATTACTAGTATTATATAAACACATCAATATACCTCCAGTATTACTAGTATTATATAAACACATCAATATACCTCCAGTATTACTAGTATTATATAAACACATCAATATACCTCCAGTATTACTAGTATTATATAAACACATCAATATACCTCCAGTATTACTAGTATTATATAAACACATCAATATACCTCCAGTATTACTAGTATTATATAAACACATCAATATACCTCCAGTATTACTAGTATTATATAAACACATCAATATACCTCGAGCATTAGTAGCATTATAAATTACTCAAGTTAACTCGTTTACTGATTGGAAGTTTCATTTGTCATAAAAGATCACCCGCCTACAATGCTCTTGTAGCAGCTCGTTTTGTATTTGTTATATAGGGAGATTTGTGCACGAGTAAGCTTTGTCGAGTGAGAATACATGCGTGCATGTGTTTAATAATCGTTACAAAAATACATCCACTGTCTTCAGTGTCTGAAAATATGCCAACTGCTGCTTATTTGATAAAGTAAAAAGTGAGGGATCACGTGAAAACTATGAAAACGTGAAAAGATCTCTTTTTTTAAAAGTAAAGGGAAATATCTAGGTCACGTTGCCTTAAACGCACTGAGGTATACACCAAAGCATATCCTATTACATTTTGACGTGGTTGCTTAGATGTAATCAACAGCTTTCGATAATTATTTTTCCAATCTTTTCTCACACTTATTATATTTAATTTCACAACTTGCACATACTTTATTATTTTATTATAATACTTCTACACCATTATAAACCAATACAACTGTGTTATAAATCATGAAATTATAAAGCTACAGCCCGTGAATCACTGAAACCTTTTGGAGCCCAATTATAAGAAACCCAATTTGCTACATCTACAATGTATCACTACTAGAATGGCTGTTAATTACGTACTTAGTTTTTAAGTTGTTTGGCGTCGCCAGGTTTCGGTACGTTATGGTGATGGTGATCTTTTGTTATCTACTAATCAATAAACTTCATTTTAATAAACATCTTGATTCCAGCTTTTTTTCCAGTTTCGAAACATTCATAAAATTTATTTTAATGTGTTAATTTTTTAGTTAAGATCTATTTTCTTTTTTCTTTGTTTAAGTGTCTATATGCTTATGAGACACACTGTAACGGGGCTTTCATGTATTTACAAGAAACTATTACGCAGTTTCGAAGTTGAGCAGCTAATAATAGGACATGTGTATACATCTGTTCAATGTTTACCTTTCCAACACCACATTAAGTGCTGATGAAATGTTTGGGTTTACCTGTAGCCAGGTATGACACGTGACTGGTTTGTTTATACATATCATGTCTGATGCATGACCAGCTTGATAAACGATCGTAAACGATGGGTAAATATGAGATAAGTCATAAAACGTATGGCAAATCTTTTTATTTTTTAGGTTTTCATTTTATCTAACCTCAAATTGCGTCGAAGATATTTAAAGTTTATCCACGCACGCACAAGTAAGACCGTTATTCAATAGTAAGCTAGCTGTCAGTTTGTGCTCACTGAAGGTAAGTATATTTAACACTGAAAGTGGAACAAATGACATCATCCCTAACGACCGTCTGTTAAACACGTGTTCTCTCTATTTAAAAATGAAAACATCAAATAAGGCATTGTACTTATGTTAGATAACTCTAATCCCCTTAAAGTTTACACATTAACATGTATTTGCATGATTTGCTATCATTGGTCAGATCATACGCATAGCACGAGAAGTATCGATAAGACCACAATACTTCCTATTCACGTTAGTGATAAACACCGATCGCTAAGCCGTAGTATACAATGCTTCCTACATTAGTACATTTATACAGGTTACTGCTGGCGTGTGCTTCAACTGGCTGTCAGCGTGACTCGTGTTATGATGTTTGATAATGTTCACTTAAATATACTTTTTATGGTACGAAGCATGACACAGATGTCGGTTATGTCTTCTAAATAATAAACCTTGCCCTGACATTGTACACAGATGCTGTATATGTATTTGTTTACATTGTTTGCTCTGCTTTATGTTTACATATCACTGACAATATTGCGCTTGATATAATGAATTTACAAATTTAATGAAAGCCTTTTAATTTAAGTGCCTTTTTTAAGCTGTAATATTGATTTTATTTTGATGAATAGTTTTAATGTACATGGCTTTAAAGGCTCTGACAGCTACATAAATGTTAAAGATATAGACACAGGTGAGCTTGAATAGACCCCATGAATCTTTATTTGAGATATCAGGCCTCGAAAACAGTCTCCATCATTCTATTCTGTCCTATCGTTTTCCTTCTAAACTGACCTCGCTTGGTCGCCGACTGCATTATCGTTAGCCCTAAAAGATGTTATGTCTTTACAAAGTTATGTTGACGGCTTATAGAGGTTGGTTAGAAGTATAGATTATATATAGTTTAGATATAAAAGCGAATCTGTCTTCATTTAACAGCGTTCAAAAAAACTACTCTAATATTTGCACAATTATATATCAACCATTGGTATTGGAAATGTCAAACTTGGCGGACGTGACTCATTTGAAAGGCTATTTGGTACCGTATTATACCAGCAGCACACAGAGACATGCTATTCATCAATACCTCCCCCTTCCCGGCTGTCTCAATATAAGCAATGGCCTGTCTTTGTTATTTGAAATTCGTTCAAAGCAAATAAATAGAATGTTGTAAAACAGGAGTAGATGCGTGATGGTATTGAGGCTAGCTGTAACCGGCTATTATCCCAGCTCTCTGGTAACAGTCAATACAGGTTGTCTGTGAATGATTGATCGACAATTAATTGTGCTGTCTTGTATTTGTACTGACACCCTTCATTCTCTCTCACGGCACACACACACACACACACACACGGCTTACAGTCAAAATTACTTGCTCCCGCATTAAACCATAATACTATGAATTTGTGTTCGACGTTTCACATTTTACTTGATGCGTTCAAACACATCAATTTTTCAATTCAATGATAACAACGATATGTTTCAGCAAAAATTGCTGTTTCTCATTTATTAACTTCATTTCCTTTTTAAATTTGAACACGGAACAATTATAATGTGACACACAACGACATATAAAGCTTTACTAAGTATGATATACATGTTACATTCTCTATATACACTACAACTTGTGATACATTTTGTATCTGGAAAAAAGAGGAGGATTTTTTGAAATACGTATATTTACATTTGCATGGCATTGACTCTATATAGGCTAATTGAAAGCTGTGTCGTTGATGGGACTTTAAATACCATGCACCACGAGACATACTTCTCAGCGTAATAATACAACACCGACCGGAACTACAATATCCAATGTAAACAAACATATGACGGTTGCTGAAATACCGCTGGGCATTGTGAGACTTGACAATGTAATTGTAATTGTGTAAAAAAACAACAACAATCAGTCCAATGTCTGCAATATCGTACAAAAAGCACACCGGTTGAAATAACCAATTCCGACAATGGAAACAATTTTAACACTGCACTGATCCACAGGGTTCGTTACAAATGTCTGAAATACACATATGTTATAGACCTACTGATATGAGTCAAAGCACACATAAACATACACAAGGCATATGTGTATTTCAGACATTTATAACGAACCCATGTGCTCTGTCGCAAGATCACTCACTTCAAACGCTAACAGTATCACGCGTCTATCAGCCACTGTTTCCTCAGTTTCTGACGACATGTAAAAACTGAGACAGTTGTAGAATTCACCGACTGTAGCCAGGTTTCCCATAAAATCAACAAATAATTTCACGCATGGATTCTTAACAAATTTTCTCTCTGCTCATTCAATTTCCAAAAATAGCTACCTCGTGGAGGGCAAGGTCGGATTACGGTGTTCACTGTATTTATCAATGCGCGAAATTTGTTCCGGGGAAAAATCGAAACAATTTCAAATCTAACTTTTAGCTCGGATTTCTATTGATTAACTTAAATCACCCTTATAGACATTTCATACGCAATTGTATTGATACAGAATGGTGGAATAAAATTGAAGTATTTATTAAAATTTCAAAGTTCTACTTTGTTTGCCAATCATTACGCGACAACAAGCTGTTCCAACTATTGAACGAATTGGTGTGGACTGTTGATAAGGCGGGGATTTAAAATTTTAAATAAAAAATTTAAGTTAAAAAAGAACATAAAAGGCAGAAAAAACGTAAATATAAGTATTGAACTGTTTTTGTATGGTATTATGATCTAGCGCGCATTATGATATTTGCTTGCTTGATTTTAAAAACCATCTTTACATTACAGGGAAATAAATATTGAGAAGTTCGAAGCGCCTCAATATTACCTCCAGTGGTCGTCCCTGTCCACAGATACCGCCATATGGCGCCATACAAACAAATCGGATTGTGTTCATAGATCATTGTGGTATCGATGCATGAAATAAGAGAAAAAAACACCGATTAATCAATTTTATTACCTGGTTGAGCAGGTTGGATCGTCATTATATGATTGGTGTAACGCTTTGGTAAGGCAGCAGTGAATGTCCTTATATCTAAATATTTGCCATGGCTGTAATGATATCTGACTAGAGGATTTCTGTTAAGGAGGATTATATGTCATTGTTTGTTGGTAGGTTACTTTAAAACTGTTTTTGGAATTGAATTATATTTCCCATTTAATTTTGATGTCTACACAGTTCCTTAAATTATTAATTAGTTTCAACTTTTTTCCTCCTTTTCGTCGCTCTTACCTTTTGACATTTGGGTACAAACATTTTCCCTTTAACGAATCACTTCCGTATCTTCGTTCATGCATGTCTGCATATTAACGATGACGGATTCCGACATTTGGATACGTGTTTACTTAAACTATTATTATGCTAACCATATTGACTATCGCCTTTAGGTGTCTTGTAACAAATAAGGAAACTATCTTTATCTTCGATTATAACACATTTCATTGACATAAGAATGGTACAATGCCAAAAGAATTGGACAACAGGCTTAAAGCCTTTGTATATTCTTTGCCATGGTGACCTATTAACATTTATTTATAATAGAGTGTTTGCATTGTAATAATGATCAGGATATGACTTACTGTCAATAATTAAGTATAAAACAGGTGCAATTAATGGCTTTATCTTGATCTTAGATGTTTTGATTAAATTAAAATCGTCATGACAACCAAAATATTTAATCACTTGAGGAAGTTTTCATAGCATTGAAATTTTACCATACGAAAAAGGTTTTTTTATGTTATTTGTACAACAAAGTAACGTTTAGAATGCAATACAATAGATATATGGAGAAATCAGGGACATTTGGTTCTTAATGACAGTTTGTTGGTCACATCAGGTGTACAGACAAGGAAATTGTGCTATGAAGCTATTAATTCGAATATCGTATTACATGTACATAATTATTCCTGATAGGGCATCGGATTTGAGGTGGGAATCTTAACCTTCGGGTGAAAATTGCATTTCTCTCCTACAAAAGGATAAATGTTGTACATGTTTTACTGTTGAATGAATAGGCACGAAACAACTGCATAATACCATTTGGATATGTCATTGGTACGCCTACGCTAAAATAGCTGCGTATCTCATACGTCATACACGACCGTTCTCAGTAACCCTTATTTTAACTATCACGCACATAGTAACAAAGAACTTGAATATGTTCAATATTTTTAAGGCTGACATTTTGAAAATTAACGTCATGTCAACATGATACATGACGTCATCGAATTGTCATTGTTGACAGTGGAAGTATATCTACAGTCAAAACTGACTGAGCACAATTCCTTGAAGCTTTAATTAATTCTTTATTTTAAACTATGTGTAAGTCTAGAGTAGAGTTTTCTGGGTTTCTGCTTCTTTGAAAATATGTTATTTTTAAAGCCGTAAGTTATTTCTTTAATCTACAACATTTTGTTGCATTCACATTGTCAATGTCAATATTTACTAAAAGCTAGGACAAGAAAGTGGATGACAAAAGGCCGATGGAACAGAACGTTGGAAAGCCTTGGATCCAACCCAAAATCTACACCTTTGGGTAACCTTTCCATATCCGTCACATTGTAACTACATATGATCAGCACCATTATTTATATTACCTACTTATATGGCTTATATTGCTATCCAATGAGTGATGGATAGCAAACACGAAAGAAAACGACAATGAACCATTTACCATGTAACGATGTACAGGTATCATGTCTACGTCATATACCGGCATTTGTAGGTTTGTACTGACATTCCATGATTTCTTGGTGTGATCATTTTACAACCCGTTATATTGTACAAAATGACAACATAGCTCTGTAGGAATCATGCATACGGTACGCATACAAAAATCAGAAAGTAGGTCTACAAGTTCATATTGACGCCCCATAAAATATGAGCCGAGGACATAAATGGAAATGTTTATATATGACATCCTCACGAGAGAGTTGCCACGCACATGTTTATATATTACATCCTCGAGAGAGAGAGAGAGGTACCACGCACATGTTTATATATTGCATCCTCGAGAGAGAGAGGTACCACGAACACGTTGATATATTACATCCTCGAGAGAGAGAGGTACCACGCACATGTTTATATATTACATCCTCGAGAGTGAGAGGTACCACGCACATGTACACGTAAACAGTGTTTGGTATGGTTATGCAAAAGATTCTGGTTCGTGTGAAAGTTAACTTGTATTATTGTATCTCGTTCATAATTATTTAACCATGCCTTAGTATGGTTAGATCTGTAGTCCTAATGACTTTTTATTGTTTTTATAGATAAAACCATGAGTGTAAAAGGCATCATTAGTTTGAAAGGAATGAAGTCTGTGTATGACACAGGCAAAATAGGTTGCAGACACATAGCATGCTAACGTCGTTTACCGTTATTAAATTTACTACCTGTAAGACAAGCATTGTCATTTCAATGTCAACTTGTCAAGCCGTCTTACATGTTATACCGAATTTTCTATTCTAGCCTCCTCATAACAACCTTTTATACCCGCCTCCTTATAACATATTAATATCAAACCACACATGCTATCCTGTACAATCATCCTCGGTTCCTGTTCGTGGCATGTATCGATTTTGAGATCAATTTTAATCCTTGCAAGTAAAAGTGTTGAAACAATGATATATTTTATTATTTTACAAAATACACAAGCCCTGCCGAGAGGCCGAGCACAAATTCTACACCATAAGGTAGACTTTGTCTATCCCATATACCTACATATTGACCTTTTTCTTCCAATGTTTTACCCAAGTATTCGGTAAAATTGCCAATGGCATTGTGAATGTAACAAGAATACTCATTTCATTATATATTACTGAACCTCATGTTTGATTTGAACATTTGTTTGTATGTACTTTATAGATAATATTAAGAAAACGGGTAGTTCATCAAACTGAGGATCGCCAGGTGTACACATGTGGGATAGAGTTAGATAATGAATAGGAATCTATTTTAAGCGTAAACCGGTGCTTCAATGTTTTGAATATTTTTTTAAAAATAATGCCATGCTGGAAACCCTTGTTCTATATGTCACGGCAGACATACAGGGGATTGGCTTGTTGTTTTACCTTATGACAGAGACCTGACCTTGACCTCAGTGGTCTAATCATATACCTGACCTTAATTAGATAGGGATGAGAACCCCAGCACAAAGCATTTAACGTCTACTATTCATTGTCAGGATTGTGTTTTGTTGTGACGGCCCTGCATATATACACCGCTAAAACATTTCATACACCGTTTATCTTATCACAGAACATTTTTACTGTTGACTCCAGAGGATAAACAAATATAATTATAAGTGTATCGTCATCAATGAGAGAATGTTTCTGAATGTTACATGACCTTTGTGTTAAGACACTTATTTAGAAGCGGCACGTGTCTCTTTAGATAGTATTGTCTGAGAACTGTTTAGTTTGCGATTAGTATTAGCAATTGCAACATGCCGTTACCTAACATTTACATGTCTCATATATATCACAATCGGAAAAGTTCGGCACTTTCCGTAAACAAGAAATACCCGTTTACGGATAGTAACGACATTCTCGATTGATATATAATATAACAAAATATGATAAATTCAATTTGTGTTTAGTTTAACATGATTTTTATTCCTTATAACAGAATATTTATGACATTTTTTTCATCTTAAATCGGTACATTTCTAGCGATTATTTTCAAAGACAAACCTCGTAGGGATATTTTGGAATGGGTAATGTTGCTAATTAATATGCAAAATGTGTTACAGGTCTGTATACGAAGCATATTTTATAACAGTTTGTATTTTACATTAACTAGTTTGGCAGTGTTCCAATTTTACTCGATGCTGAGTGTTCGTAAAACTGACAGCTTAAACTATTTAAGGACCCATTACGGTACTACATCACGCAAGTGTATCCATAATGGCGGAGCTCTGGAAATTGGGTTCAAACCACCCCGTTCATATTTCAGGATTTGAACCAATCAAGAAACGGAAGGTGCTAATCAACCGATATATTGAGGTTAAAGGTATGCTCTATCGTGATACCTGTGAGTTGATAATCAGTGACAGCTGTGGTAGAGATCTAGATCCAGTACATCCACACTCTGTATACTAAATGCCCTTCAGGTGATATGTATCCGGTTTATTCGGGCAGGATTACATGAATATGTTATGGAGTTTTTGTAAACCTTTAATCAACACGATGACATCAGTTGCGTTGTGAAACAAGCCCTCGACCGACTTTCTGTAGCATCCGGGTCTTTAACGTCCCCGCTGAGTTCATTGTCACCAACGCGGACCCAGCTGTTGTGTCACTGAATTATACAACTATAGAGAAACAAATGTATATTAATAGATTCATACAGGTAGTCTTGATGTACGAGTATAACATAAGAAGCTCTGTACCACTACCATGAACTGTAACCACGCATTAGAACCGGTTTTCCCGCATAAATCATATAATTTCTGAAAAAGATCACCATACATTGGGGGACTTTTACGAAAAAAATAATCAAAAATAAACAAACAAAAGGCAACCAACAACAGTGTTCTGAGTGTATACATTGTTAATGGCCAGACCAGTGTTCGAACACTGGACCTCAGGCTGTTAGACTGTCGCTCTCACCAGCTAAGGTACCTGGTCAAGTAAGTGCCCTGCCAAAGTTGAGCTACAGTTATTACCGACGCGACATTAAAGGGAGGTTACTGCACATACGAAAACCCACAGAGGAATCTCGTGTGTGTGCTCCCTGCAGTGGGACAGGCATCGTTAAGTTATAACAAATCATTTAACATGCTAATCTAGTTCTACCTAGGACCGCAGTTCTAGTTATTCTATAGCGCTACACAACAGGACGCCACACAACTGTATTGATCAGTTATACTTAGTCTTCCTTCTTACATCAATCACTTACAAATTAACATCAAGTAAGATACCCGATTGGTTTGGTTTGGTTTTATTTTGTTTAACGTCCTACACGTTTCACCAACTAAGGTAATTCAAGGACATTTAGCATGTAAGTATGTAAAGAAGGAAAGATGTAGTTATAATAATGTGACTGGATTTGTACGAATTCACAAGAAGAAAAACGGCATTACAATTCTTCAGAGCAGTTTAGAATTTGGTCAACTCCGAATGATTTATTTTATATAGTGTTCATGCAACAAAAATCAAAAGGTAATCGAAACAGAAAGTATGTTTATAATCTATTTACTCGAGAGAAAACATTGTTGCCCATTATGATGATTTTGCTAATTGCCTACACAAGGTCGTCACATTAATAGTGTATTATATAGTGGGCATAACAGCCTTTGTAGAGGTCAGGTCGATTAAGAGATACCGCGACCTTTAATGGATCAAACGATATATGTGTCGTTAATGTTGTCTACACTGCAAAGTAAGTCAGAGAACTACAAACTATATCAGCATGTATTGAATATACTCAACATAATCAATTATTGAATAAGTATAAAGGAATGGTCTTTGTAATGCCTCTAAATACATGGCCTGTTTTTAGTGGCTGCATTCTTGCTATTTTATCAAATGTCCGCTGAGATAAACAAAAAATATTGTAGCTGATCATTGATAATTGAAATCCTAATTAAATAGAGTCACAATTGAAGTATGGTGTCCTTTATGTTAATATAGATTTATATGTGACAATTTGTCTAATTAGCATATTTTCTTATGTATTTCGGTCATAGAACGTTTAGCTGCAAGGTGTCCAAAAACCTTATTCGTTGAACTCTTTTTATGGAACAAGTGTACCAAGAATTGTTCCCATAAAATGATTTAATAAAAAGCACACCACAGCCACGTAGAGTTTATTAAGCCTTGTACAGGTTTCTTATGTATGAACTAATATGTAATTACTTAAAATGACAGGACTCGGGTTTATTTTGGTATCGATTGATACATTTGTCAAGATACTGACCGAAGACATAGGTCACTCATTACATTGCAACAGGACACGAGTGGAAGACATTGTTTATCCTCAGTTGTACTTTTTAACGTCAGCTCCTCTTTTAAATTACGTTTACGCCACGATGACAAACTAAACACATCATGGGAAGACAACTCATTCTCTAGGGGTACACTGGAAAGTAAAGACGGTCTATTTGGTAACACCAGGACGCCACACAACTGTACTAAATAGGGTTTTAGTTAGTCCTCCTAACAATCAATAAATCACAAATAAACACGAAATAAAATGACACAATATCCTATTGGTACAACCCCATGGTAGCCAGCGAGGAAGCAGGTATAGTACTTCGAGTGGATTTAGTTTGAGTTTTCCCCACCGAATGTTTCTTCTATAAAGTAGTTTTGCAATCAAATTCAAAACGTAATCGAAACAGAAAGTATGTCTTTAATTTGTTTACTTTAAAGGACACATGAGAGATTGCTGTTACTTTATGTTGTTGGTAATTGCCTACGCAAGGTCAAATTTCATAGTGTATTTTATAATGGGGTATGTCAGTCTTTGAAGAGGTGAGGTCGGTTAAGTGATATCATGTCATATGGTCATTTAGCATTTAATTCTTCCGAGCAGTCCAGAATGTTTTCAACTCCGAATGATTTGTTATAAGGTGTTCATGCAACACAAATCAAAAAGTAACCGAAACAGAAAATATGTTTATAATCTATTTACTCGAGAAAAAACATGGTTGCTATTATGATGATTTTGCTAATTGCCTCGTCAAGGTCGTCACATTTAATAGTGTATTACATAGTGGGGCATAACAGCCTTTGTAGAAGTCAGGTCGATTAAGAGATACCGCGACCTTTAATGGATCAAACGATATATGTGTCGTTAATGTTGTCTACACTGCAAAGTAAGTCAGAGAACTACAAACTATTTTAACATTTATGGAATATACCCAACATAATCAATTAATTAACAGTATTAAGGTATTGTCTCAAAATACATGACCTGGTTCTTTTTGGATTTCATAATTGCTAATTAAATGCTCATTCATTTATTGTTTTCATTGTGCTAGATTATTGCTAATTGAAATTCTAATTAAATTGATCCATTATTGTCGTCTTCTGGTGCCCCCTGTATATGTTAATACAGATGTATATGTGACAATGTGTTGACAATCATATGTTTTCTGATGTATTTCGGTCATAGTACATGAAGCTGCAAGGTACCTAAAAGCCATATTCAATGAAACTTTTTATATCGAAAAAGTACGCCAGCAATTGTTTCCATAAAATTGACCAAAAAACAAATCAATATTCATAAAATAATTAAAAGTAGAATAATATATAAGATAACACATTGTGAACCGTTGAAAGTAACAGCTTTGGTTTTAATGAAATGTATTTTATTGACATTTTGGAAAATTATTTTCAAGATTATTCACGGACATATTTAAGGATCATCTATTTATTTAGGTTACTATGGTTCAGCTTCTATTGATTTCGGATATATTGAATAACTGGCGAATACAATTGTACTTATGTCCTGATTACCTTAACAAAAATGAAAGTGAAATCATTATATGTATTGTTTTTTTTTATCTACATCTATTCTACATGGAATCTTTTAATTTTGATTTGAGATAAATACATCTCACAGTTTTATTAACCATGATATAATCGAAATAATAATGTAACAATTACAATGAGACGGAGTACCACATGTGTATTATAGTTTTTTTTCAAATTGATAGTATTTTATAAATTCAATTATAATTTTTCAAATTATAGCTGGGGTGTTTTTTGCAAATGCGTCATTGTACTAAATAAAAATCAAGGACAAACTGACCACTGCCTTGTATTATTTAAGACTTTTATATGTTTCTAAGAAACGAACTTATATGTAATAATAAAAACTGACACGACTACGAGATTACGATATATCACTTCTTACTTTGTTTCCTATAAAAAGTAACAGTTGTTCCACGATGACAAAATTCCCTATCATAGAAAGTCAACTCATTCTGTTGGTCTGTTGGCACCGTGGGAAGTAGAGATGACTCATTCGATACCCCCTCTCCCTTTTCGTCATCTCTATTCAGCTTGTTCCTCTTTTTATTTCTCTTTTTAATTCCGGTGGATTTTTGTATCTGTTCACTTTTCACTGTTTTGTCTTTCTACGCTGGCATTGTCTTAATCGGCTACATGTTCCCGGAGATGGCATGGCCTGTAATTGTACACTTATTGTAATGGGCCTCTGATGTGTAATATGATATGAAGAATCATTAGCTTCAAGTCTTCCTTTTGTTCGTTCAGACGTGTACCGGATTTTCTCTCAGTTTCCTCATCGTCAATGTATGTGAATTAATATTTCCGTTGATACGACGCGTCGTCATGACTCACGACAAATCTGAAGATATTCCTTTGATATATTTGGAATGGAGTTATCTACACGACCACTTACTGACCTGACAACCCGTTTCCGAACATCAGATTGTCTACTTAGAGCGAATGACATTTTTTGACGACGAGTTGACGTCAACACAGAAGGTTACCGTTGCTATATAATATTTCCGGAAAATGGGAAATGCATCAGTCTGAAAGAGCTGTGATTGGCTGCAGAGTTCCATTGTGTCAAATGTTATGTCACTACTAGGACAACGTCATAGCGTTACACTCTTTCGATTGTATTATGACGCCGCAAAATAAAAGGCTTGGAGTCAAATGTAGACATTTCAAAGTTTAAGCCAGTCTCTAAAAGTCTTTTTCATGAATTATTAACAAATCGTGGTTATATACAAAACCGACTCTTAAATTCTTACGTTTTCATCCAAGAGAGATTTATGAAACTTCTCGTAATTTTCCATTGTAGCTCGCCAAAGGCTCGCTAAAATTAAAAACAATGAAATTGAAACGCGCGATTTAATTTAATACATTTTTTTATATCTGTAGTAATTGGACAGTTTCACAAAACAGTTTGGTTTCGTGTTTAATATGATAAGATGATAGTTTTAATGTGTTTGCTATCCATGAACCTCAGTTTTTTCTTCTAGGACATTTTGGAAGCTTTAAATACAAAAAAAAGTTTAATGAATGCCATTACAATTAGTTTAAGTCTTTGTTTTGAGATCAGACGCAATTTGCGACGCCAGGACTCGAACGGACCTGTATCTACCAGAAAGACGTCTAAATGATTCAGATTTGACAGCCGTGCAACATGTCAAGAAATTTACTATAAAAATTGTCTCGACGACCAACCGTCTCCAAATTAAGTCACATATACTAGGAACGAAAATGACTAGGTTATCTACTGGTAACAAATTAAAGTAGACTGAATATCTACTGGTAACAAATTAAAGTAGACTGACTATCTACTGGTTACAAATTAAAGAAGACTGAATATCTACTGGTAACACATTAAAGTTGACTGAATATCTACCGGTAACAACTTAAAGTAGACTGACTATCTACTGGTTACACATTAAAGTAGACTGAATATCTACTGGTCACAAATTAAAGTAGACTGAATATCTACAGGTAACAAATTAAAGTAGACTGACTATCTACTGGTTACAAATTAAAGTAGACTGAATGTCTACTGGTAACAACTTAAAGTAGACTGACTATCTACTGGTAACAACTTAAAGAAAACTGAATATCTACTGGTAACAAATTAACGTAGACTGAATATCTACTGGTAAGACATTAAAGTAGACTGAATATCTACTGCCAACAACTTAAAGTAGACTGAATATCTACTGCCAACAACTTAAAGTAGACTGAATATCTACTAGTACCAAATTAAAGTAGACTGAATATCTACCGGTAACAACTTAAAGTAGACTGATTATCTACTGGTAACAAATTAAAGTTGACTGAATATCTACCGGTAACAACTTAAAGTAGACTGATTATCTACTGGTAACAAATTAAAGTTGACTGAATATCTACCGGTAACAACTTAAAGTAGACTGAATATCCACTGGTAACAACTTAAAGTAGACTGATTATCTACTGGTAACAAATTAAAGAAGACTGACTATCTACTGGTTACAAATTAAAGAAGACTGAATATCTACTGGTAACACATTAAAGTTGACTGAATATCTACCGGTAACAACTTAAAGTAGACTGACTATCTACTTGTAACACATTAAAGTAGACTGACTATCTAATGGTAACACATTAAAGTAGACTGCCTATCTACTGGTAACACATTAAAGAAGACTGACTATCTACTGGTAACAAATTAAAGTTGACTGAATATCTACCGGTAACAACTTAAAGTAGACTGATTATCTACTGGTAACAAATTAAAGTAGGCTGAATATCTACTGGTAACAAATTAACGTAGACTGAATATCTACTGGTAACACATTAAAGTAGACTGACTATCTACTGGTAACACATTAAAGTAGACTGACTATCTACTGGTTACAAATTAAAGTAGACTGAATATCTACTGGTAACAAATTAAAGTAGACTGAATATCTACTGGTAACAAATTAAATTAGACTGACTATCTACTGGTAACAAATTAAAGTAGACTGAATATCTACTGGTAACAAATTAAAGTAGACTGAATATCTACTGGTAACAACTTAAAATAGACTGAATATCTACTGGTAACAACTTAAAGTAGACTGACTATCTACTGGTTACACATTAAAGTAGACTGAATATCTACTGGTAACAAATAAAAGTAGACTGAATATCTACTGGTTACAAATTAAAGTAGACTGAACATCTACTCGTAACAAATTAAAGTAGACTGAATATCTACTGGTAACAAATTAAAGTAGACTGAACATCTACTCGTAACAAATTAAGGAGACTGAATATCTACTCGTAACAAATTAAAGTAGACTGAATATCTACTGGTTACAGAGACGGCTGTGTTATTTACTGTGAAAAAGATGTCTTGATTATCTATCTAGGAAAGAAGATACAGGTAACCAGATTAGCAATGCTTGCCTGTGTGCGGCATTGTATTAATACATTTGTTAACTTACCATCTGTGAGCCCAGACTCACTACACACAAGTAATGAAACCAATGTGATACTACCTGTATGTATGGTGATATTGAGCTCATTCTTATAGTGTCAACAGTTGTACCTGCATTGGTAGTGATCTTATTGCCTAAATTAGAGAGCAGCCGTTAGCAAAATTGCTGTTGTGAGTATCAGGACATATTTGATATTAAGAATGCACGTGTAATTTAACACTTCATGTGCCTGATAAACTGTCCAAATGGCATCAATGTGGAGACGGCGAGGCGGCTGAATCGTCAACACTTCTAAATGAGCTCTTAAAGCATTTAAACATGTCGATAGCGTGTATAACAAATTCAATGAACTAATGAGATTGTCTCTAAAACCACTTTATTACAATTCTCACCCATGAATTTAACCGAAATAAATAACATTGTACATGCAATCTGCTAAGATTAAACATTCTTCAAAAGCTAAATGCTATAAGACGCATCACCCTCTACATGTAAACAATATTTCATAGCTTGTGTGTTGTTGTTACATTTACTTATATGGAAGACAATCGATAATTTAATTCGAAAGGATATTATAAAATGACATTGTTGAAAAGGCGATTTTATCGGTATATCTTCATGTCCGCCTTTCTTAACAAGACCACAACAAGAAGACGTGTATGTAAATCCCAAACGAATAATGTAAATAAAAATACGTAAATGTGAAACTTATAAAGCAATCTTACCACTATAAAATACACCTACAGTGTTATAACAGATGCCTCACATAGACATCAATAATCACATAGACACCAATAATCACACTGACACCAATAATCACAGAGACACCAATAGTCAGAGTCACCAATAGTCACAGACACTAATAATCCTTGACACACTTATAATCACAAAGGCCAAAATAATCATAAAGACACAAATAATCACAGAGGCACAAATAATCACAGACAAAAATAATCAAAGAGACGTAAACACTCAGAGACACAAATTATAAGAGTCACAAATTATTAGAAACACAAACAACTGCAAAGACACCTTTTATCTTAGAGACGCCAATAATCACACAGACACAAATAATCACACACACACAAATTGTCAGAAATACAAATAATCACAGAGACAGATATACATCATAGAGACGCCAATAATCACACAGAAACAGATAATCACACAGACACAAATATTCAAGAGACACTTATTATCTTCTTAGAGTTTCTGGAGAAGTCCATGTCTTGTAGATAAATAACAATTGTAACTGTTAAGACATTCTCACATACATATTTTATTATGAATCAATAGACTGTATATGATACCCAGATGAACACGTTAAAACGCGTTAGACTGTGAACTACGAGAACATTAAGCATTTTTTTCCTCATAAAACTGTTGCAACAGCAGAAAAACCTGAAGGATAACTGCCGTACACATGTTCTGATGTTAACCTCTTCTCGACATCAAACGTATAACACAGAACCAAGACAGGAACAGTTTACAGGAAATCGTCAGAGTGTATAATCAAAGCGTGAGGTCACTGTATATACACGTATTATCGTCGCTCAGAGCAGTTTTATATGTTGTTTTCAAAGTTGCTTTAGTTAAATGTCTGTGTGAAGGTAACGTGCAACAAGTTACGCTAACAATCGATTAAATCATTATATATGTATGTACACTATTTCAGGGTGTTTTGTAAGCGAGAGAGGTTTTCATTTCACATTGTCCAGCTTTGTCTTTGGCATTCGATATTTACGGATATATTACATATATGTGTTTATATATATGTAAAGTTGCTCGGTGAATAAAGTCAGATAAATGACTAAATGACTAAGGACTGCTGCCATAACATTTGAATCACGAATTGATATAGCAAGTATCTATAGCATTGCCATTTAATCACAAGGAAACTCAACAACGTAACACCAACGATTACGTCATTTAAATATGTTCTATAGTAGACAAACAACATAAGTATCCCGGAAATCAATGGGTCAGCTAAAGGACCACCGGGAAAGAAGGAAATTAATCCTCAGCTGCAATTGTGAAAACCGGTAACGGACGGAAGAATCCAATAAATGATAAACGGAAGGAGATACTATTTTTGTTACTTTTAGAGATACAATGTATACAGTAGTAGGATCGTTGACACTAAATCTAGCACAGAACCTGACGTCACAGGACATCATCGCGCAGTGTTCACGTTTTGTTATAGATAAACATGAAATGAAACATTGTTCCAAATAAATAACTAAAAAATAACAAATGCATGTAATAGAGATCTTATCATTTTCTTTGTACTCAATATATAACTTAGAAAACCAACAGTAAATCAAGTTCATTAATTAAAGTTCAGCACTAAGTTCGAATGAGTATATGTATTGTTATGCTTGTTCAACTAATAGAACAGCTGTTTTCAATGAAATATCATGCATGACAAGCTACATTTGCTCAAAAGTGATATTACTACGTCATATATAAAGTTTAAAGTAGAAAACAACAAAAGTAGTATCGAGAAAATTTTACCGTAGATATTTAATATCAAAGTTAAAAATACATCAAGTAAAGACAGTCTATTTACAAATTAAACATAATCATCAACATATATGAATAGAATACATGCATTAATGATTTTATCAAAGTGAAAGGTAAGTAGAGTGAATTACAAGTAGCTAGGACAGAATATTGTATAACGACGCTCTAAATGTAAAATCAATAAAGATGAAGTAAAAATTTGCAATTGACACTGAATCAGATAATTTGGCGACCAATTGCAACTGTTCAGACTAAACAGACACAGATTGGTCCCTCTACGGTGGCGATCAGCCTCCGGAACTCGGTAAAACGTTTACTTTAGTATTTCCTAAAATCTCCCGGCACAAACATTTGACAGGGTAGCTGGGGTCTTCTTTCTGAGAAAGCTTGTTATTTATATATAAATGTATTTGTTTGCCATTTACATTACAGAGTTAACATTACAGTGTACAACATCAAGTAGTTTTTTTCACAGGATTTAACAATCAAATTACAACACAAAAGGGCATATTGTAATGTCAGACATTGAACATGTAACCAACTGTTTGAATCAAATAATTATAATTATTTTAGAATTTCAAATTGAAGAAATGCGTTTTCGTTAATAGTGAAAACGTGCTCATCCGAGAATGATAAAGAATCAACCGTTACCGGTTTCTAAAGCAACTTCTCTACTACCACCAATATAAGTGTAAAACACATTCACATAATCAAATTTGTCATTCAAAATAAAATACGTTGTGTTAGGATTGCGCCTTGCAGGCCACTTACCACAACTTGATCAATGTTTCACCTGATCTTAACTGCTGCACAGAGAACTAGACATGAGGTTATCGTCACCTTACTGAGCCCACCCGCATCAGGCCGTACGTAAGTCATTCTAATTCTTGGACAGACCTACAAAACAGGCAGGAGATCCTCATGTCTGTCCAGGACATTCCAGAACTACCGGTAGTGTTAACCCTCCAGTAACCCTCCGTTAAACATTCACGATGGTCAAAGGCTTGTACCGTTTACCTTCAAGAAACTGGGTGGTAAACACTGCTGGAGAATTTCTTATTCCCTGATGTTTTGCCGTAACCTTGGTTACCACTGCAATATGTTTTGCGTAACGACACGTTTCATAATATACACACTTTCTCATAATGTAATTTTGAAACTCATGAAATTATAAGAATGTATGCACCTCCTTCTGTTTCAACAGAAGAGTTTTGAATTTCCATCTTTTTGTCCCTACATTCACCAATGAATCCTTGAAGGATAAGCATCTGTATGATGCAGGGTATTTCTGTTTTATAGCATACGGTACCTATATGTATTTCCAAATTTCTATAGTTATCCAGGGCTTTCCGCTAACCGTCTAGTAACCCTCAGGTAGCATAACCATATCTGTCGAAAACTCAACGCTACGCATCAACGTGTTTCACCAAGGTAGATCGTCATACAAATCATGGACATAATTCAGATGAAAAATGTTATTGAAATATAGTGTCATCTAGTAAACAAGGTTCCACGAAAAGGTTCAGAATTTCACTCTTTTTGTTCATTGTTTCCTTCATTTTATAGATAGGAACTATCTGGGCGTCTTTTTCTTCTTAGAAACATGCTTCATGTTACTACTATAGTACTGTCACTGGTGTCGATTGTACTAAAAATAACATTTTGATAAGGCAGGAGGACATGGGTCCTTCTTCAAATCTTTCAAAAATAATAAGAACATTTGTTACATGTACTTTTGAATGTTGGTGCTTACATTCTCTTTTTTCATGCTTCAAGGTAAGATGGTGAGTGGACATTTTTAACATTTTTTCCGAAGTCTCCTGTAATTGCTTTGCTGAGTTTGCCATTAAACTGAAGATGTATTTCTTCTGTCGAATAGTTTTTTCATTTAACAGGAGCAAGCATATCGATGACTTAATAATTAATTTTCGTTAGCCTAACATATATTTTGTACGTCATAAAAACAAAGGCTGTATGGTGTGGATTTCAATGATCCCGTCGTAAAAGTCTTTAAACGTCTAATTTTGTTTTAAAATAAGCTTAACTTTGTCTTAATATAATACATGCCATTTTATTCCGGTCATTAAGGCAAACATTAAAAAATCGAAAGTAATGCACTAACTGATGATTAAATAATCACAACACGGGAAGTATCACTTAAATAGTATCAAAGAGGAAAGACAATAGTTGGTCTTCATGAAACATGCATGTACATATTGGAAAAGTTACATGATCATATGAAAACATGAAACATTTGACAAGATAATTATCTGTTTCTTTACCACAAATGTCAATATTCAGGTTACTTACCTGCATGATATGGTCCTAGTGTATACTTACGTGGTCTGAATCCGAAATGGATCCTCGTACCTAGTGATATGTGGGATGACAGTGGCTGTACATACCAACAATGACGCATTTTCTTTTACGAAAACGGTAATTTCTTCCAAACCAGTTCAAGTTTAAGTCTTTGTCCACATAGTATAATTAAGTTAATATAGTACATAAGACTGTCTTTCTCGCTGATCGTTCCTAAAGAATAAACAAATCTTCCACATTCGAAATGTCATTTTATAGAAAGGCCAACGGGAAACTTTGTAGGGTACTCCATATATGTCACTTAACTTATAGTGGAAACTATTGATTTCGAGAATTACAGTATCATCTGTTTAGGGTGTTTATTTTCATCTTGCTTTGTATGCTATGCTCTAGAATTGCTGAAAGAGTAGGCTTCACTCTCGTCAAACACTCAGTGTCGACGGCTGTGTGTTGACTATTAACTACGTTTGCGATATAACGACACAATTCATTGTGTTATTGTCATGTCTTATTGGACGATAGACCATATGCGGGTGAATGCATTATTTTCAAACTGCACGTTCATGCAAACCAGCCAATCGTGTCTCATTGTTGAATGAGGAGGCTTTGTGTATATTTAAGATTCGCTAACAAACAAACACAAATTTCCTATTTAAGCTATTAATCTGCTAAAATCCTGACGATCTCACGATTAGAATGTTCCTGTGATCTAACCGTTAAGAAGACTTCAATTAGTGCTTGTAAGTCTTTCGAGTGTTATTTTCATACACACACGTACATACATTTATCATTTCTTAATTAAACTCTGTAGCTGTTTTTCGTTATATCAAAAACAATAGACTCGTCCAGTTACCTATTCCCTGCTTATTTTCTGGACGTTTCAGGAATTGTTTTTAAGAACTTCCTTTTATTATTTTTGTGATATAAGTATAATTTTGGATATTATGTGCTGGAATGTTTCAATACTTGTAAGATGTGAAAACCTTGCTACGAAAAAACTAGCAGACAGAGTGTCTGGACTGTAAATTGTTTTTGATATAGACCGCTGAATGTAAAAAGGTGACGTAATCATGGCTGTTGAAATGTCTAGTGCTATTTTAAATCGGTAACGTGGGAAGGAATTTTCACTTTTTTAGTACAAGACCAATAATCAGCGAAAGATTATTCCGTTGTGACGCCTTCTAGATTTTATAGAATGTGAGATCCGCTCTGGTATTGTTAATGTATATGGAATACGCTTGTTGAACGATGTCTGGGTTTTTTTTATCAAACGACCTGTTCACGTATCGAATAGCCCTCAGCTGACTTAACAAAATCTGAAACTGAAAGAGAGAGAAGAACCTAATTCCAATTCCTATCACATATGGTAACGTTGGAAACACATGTACACCTCACTAAGCAGAAATTCATCACACATATACCGTCATTGCAATTGGATGTCATCTTGAACCGTCTTCTCGCATGTTCCACAAAAAGCACGGATAAGACGAAAACAGACTCAAAGGGCCGGTTTCCAAAACGGACCCTTCTCTGATTCAAATTTCCTGTTGGTGGTGCATTGCCCATGCCGTTGTGGTCACAAATCTATAAAGTATAAAGATTTAGGTCACTTGGTTTGTTTTTTATGGCTCCTCAAAGTTGTACCTTTCAGAAGCTGTCTAAGTGTTGATAAAATGTGCATGTTATGTAAAATATTAATGAAAATCTAATCAAATGATGGTCACCGTAAAGAATACATTCATGGCATGATTGTGACAAAAAATCATGTTTCCATCGCGCCATTTGGCTGTTTTATGGAAGAAACAATCTCAAAAATGCCATTTTCGATGATAACATTTTAGACACAAAAACTGTGTTTTTTAGAGAATACACCCTTTTATGGGCGTTGGATGCAAACCAATTTTTATCCTATTAAACAGTACGTAATATGCTATTGATGAGAGGAAAAATCATCAAAATGTAAGTGGTGGAACATTTTCAAATGTTGGGTTGAATTAGCCTATGGTTGAATTGCCGATTTTCGACTTTCTTTAGATAATTAACAAAAAAACGAGAGTATTTGCTCGGTATGTTGAGAATATGTACACAGATATGAAAAAAAGTGAGAGAAACACTTTTTCATAAAAAAAATCCAAGATGGCTACTTCACAAGTCCCCGTGGTTGAAGACATTGGCTGACAAATAGACAGAACAACAAACAAAACGTGTTCCTTATGATTTTGGTTGGTTTTCGCATTTACGGGAGTGTTCATAGCTACGGGCGATTGTATAATACCTATATTTATAAGTTTGGTTAGTCACATGGTAACGGGGATCTTTCATATCGAGCCCCAAACATACTTTCGACATATGCACTCCGTTGCCGCATGGAAAACTATTTCAAGTTTTGTCGGAATTTCTTTACCTGTGGTTGTAATGGTCGAGGGTTTTCCAGCGTCCTGTAATACCCAAGGTAGTACAAGATACTGGAGATGTGCGCACACATTCCCATCGTTCTCTCTCCAACTGGGCACTGGCAGTAGTAGTCCTTTATTGGGGCCTCAACATCGGGTGAAACGGTGAACCGTATCCAAACGTTATATTTCGTTTGGCTTTTGTGTCGAGAATGTATTTGACATCGGAGAAGGTCTGGGGAGTGCTGGTAAAGCCACACCTCATAGTCTCCGTCATCACTTAAATGTTCGGCGATGTAACCAGGAGCCAGAGATATCTGATACGTTCCACACGTAATGGTTCTCAAGTAATCAAGATCGAGACGGGGAAACAGTACGGAAGATGCATCCATCTTGACAAACTCGGACCTTGCCCGTCTAGATAGATCCGGATCTGTCTTGACTCTCTGAGCTAAACCATTCGGTGTTGTCAAACGGTCCTTCATACGTTCAGCCATTAGCCTATCTTTGGCATCTCTCTCTGGAGATCTCTGGTAGATCGGTCCTCTAATACCATTCAGACAGGCTGTGACGGTTCGAAGCAAAGCCTCGATGACATTGATAAAGCTGTTAGACACCAATTGCGTTCGGAAGAACGTCCAGTGTTTCAGACGACCATGATAGGATTCCACAATCCACCTCGATTTGGTGATAGTTCTGTCAAGATTTGCTTGGACGTCAGAATGTTGACTTTGACCGGGTTTCAGGTATGACGGCATGCTAGCATTGAGGCCAGAGGCTTCGAGAACTGGTAGGACATCTCTAAAACCTCGGTCAACGACAACGTTGTCGTCTGGTTGTAGCCAAGTAACTAGCTTGTCCATGACTTTTTTTGTAATTGTAGCATCATTTTCGCTGCCAGTGAATGGTCCTACTGTGTCCAGAATGTAGCCATCTGGTAAGGCGATGCTCATGAATTTGAGATAGTTTCTCTTCTTCTGGCCACAGTAGGACATTCTCTGGAGCTTGTGGTCGGAGCTTTTCTGGATATAAATATAGGTGCCATCTAATATGGCAGTGGCTTTATCTCCAAAAAATGCTTCTGAAAAGACAGTATTGTGCCCGAGCAACTGTTCTCTTGTCAAGTGATCCGGACCTAGAAATTGTGGGACTATCGATGTGTCTAATGCCTGTACTATGGAGTGGAAAGTTTTGGACACACTTGACTTGGAAATTCCAAAAAGAGAAGAACACTGACTCCAGGAAATGTCGGTTTTCAGTTTTACCCAGAACAGTAATAGAGCATCGTGTGTAGTCTTGGTATATATACCAGATGAAAGATATGGGGAACAGTGCGAGTGGATTTCGAGGAACTGATCTTTGGACCAACCTGTCCAGGCCATGCATGCCGAGTCATCAAGAGAAGAAAAGCTTATTGTAAACGCAGACTGGTTCTGTGAAAGGACGTGCGACACCTCTAGGAGGTCATTAATGATTTCGGACGATTTTGATGGTAACTGAGATTCCAAGGAACCTCTACCATCAAGGACAACCTCTGTAGACGGATCTAAGTCGTTACCAATAAGGTGAATGGAGCAGACGCGGGATGAGGTGGGACACCACAGTTTGTGTGAATAGATCAGGTGATGTCTTGCACGTTTTGGTAAGACTGATGATTTTGTTCCATTTCTTGCAAAGGTAACAAGACAGAGACAGCATTTTTTGTGTGAAGATGATCCATTCAAAAGATCATGAAGGGTCAGCAACGGCAGGATATGGGACGGGGAGTCGTCTTCTTCCTCTATTTCCTGGTTCTGCTCGGGTTCAGGTTCAGGCTGATTTTTGTTCCGAAGATACTTCATGTAGCACTTCTGGCAAATAAGTGCTTGTTCCTTTGCTGACATCAATCCTTGTTGCACCAGCGTATCTAGGAGCCATTTATATTGTGGACTATTTACATTGCGTGCACTTCTGTTCTTATTGCCACTACGTTTCTTGAAGTATACTTGACACCCTTCTCCAACACATTTACCCTCCATCTTGAAACAATAACGATTGGTTTATGAAGCGTCGATAAAGTAACAAAATAGCAAGCCACCGATGATTGCTGTAAACAGCTAATACTTAGTAGTTTGGTACAATTATGCGAAAATGTGTGATAAATAACGAACAACTAATTACACAAAATAACAAGACAATATAATAAATCACATTCAATACCTCCAAGAAGCGCAGAATTGATTGATTACTTAGAACAAAATAAAGTATTTCATATGGATAATCTATCTATTCGATGTGGCGTGGTCGGCAGGCACAAAGAAAGTGAGACAAGTCAGGGTCCCAACCCTGACAGAGCCACAACGCTTTGGAGATGGGACAATAAAACAAGGAAAGTGAGACAAGAATAGCTAGCGTCGAGTCAATGATTCCGTAAACGTATAGACAAAGACAAGAAGATACGGATAAATGTACAAGGCCACACGATCAGAAAATTCAGAAGAGGACAACTTGAGATAGAACAGTATTCATGTATCAGGGTGTCCTCAGTGTAAATCTTTATATCGATACTGTTTATTTAGTCGTTACACATCATAAAACTGTCATGAAAATATCCGCTCTGATATTCAATATAAAAGTTTGTATATAATAAGCTATATAATAGGGTTTCAGACAAGGTTGTTACTCATTTCCCCTTTTCTTTCAATTTACAACCACATTCAGGCGGCGATATGAGAACGTTCCACCACATGGAATTAGCTGATTTTTGGTACACATATGAAACAAGTAAAGCTCTATCCGATTTTCTGATGGAAATTTGCATCCAAAACTATATAACGGGAGAAAATTGCAATTTTATGGCATTTTTCTTCATAATTGTGTCTCTGCAAGTGCATTTTCATCCGAGAATTTATTTTATGTTTTATGAATAAACACGATGTTTTGGAAATATTTATCAAAAGAAATTTATACTATGTTGCGTATTACAATTTCGAGATAACCTTCTTTTATTTACGAACTTATGTCTTTGATGCTGAAATTGATAACTTTATAAAAATACATTTTCACTGAAATTTTGAAATCTGGGTGTCGGAAAGGTGTAAAATTATTCTTCGGAAAAGAAAAAAACAGTAGTTGAGCCAGATAGAGAATTAACATTACTGGAAACAGGCCCTTTGCTGAAATGTGTCTTGGGAGTGCATACGAAATAAATCTTTTCTTCAATCTATTTTTAGCTTTTTAAAATAAATATTTGAATGTGATTGAATATGCATTACAAAGTCAAAAACAAATAGTTCATTCTCAGCAGACGTAGACAATTATATTTTGCTACTTAGAAAATGTTGTGTAGGCTAAAAATGAGTATTTCTAGTATAATGAACAAAAAAAGAAACGCACAAAGTTCCACCCCTGCAATACACCTTAGCTGTAAGGAAATAATGGAATATTTGGTCAGGTATTACATCAAGAACTATCTCCCTTCTCAACAATCTACCCTAAAATCAGCCAAGCGTGACGATGTCATTGTGTGACTTTGTGAGCTTCTTTAGTCCAAATCACGCGGCGTGATCAAGCCAAGCCGGAGTTTTCAAACAAATAATCATGGATCATGGATGGTCATAGCCAAACTGCTGTTGCACGGCAGTTTGGTGTTGGCCCGTGTACAATTAACCGTCTCTGTACACGTTTCCGTGCTACTGGGCTAGTTTCCGATCGTCCCAGGAGCGGTCGTCCGCGTGTAACGACCGCACGACAAGACAGGGCGATTCGATTGTCGCACTTGCCCAACAGATTCAAGCCTGCTGTAGAGACTGCGTCGCATACCTTAGGTACTCATGGCAGACCCGAGAGAATCATTGCGCGCCGACCTTATGTCGGGCCACCTCTGACACCACGGAGGCTGCAAGTGTGTCTTGACTGGATGCGCAGACATGGCCCGCATAGGTTTGGGATGCGTCGATGGAGGCGTGTGATGTTCACCGACGAGTCCAGATTCGGTGTGTATCGCTCACACGGAAGAAAAAGGGTATATCGCAGACGCGATGAGCGTTTCGCCGACGCATGCGTGGTTGAACGCGATAGATTCGATGAGGCTTCTGTAATGGTTTGGGGAGGCATCTCCCATGGAGTAAAATCCCCCTTAGTGTTCCTGGATCAAACCTCAATGCCGGTCGATACAGATTTCAGATCCTCCAACCACATATCCTTCCACTTCTCAGACGTCATAACCTAATTTTCCAGCAAGACAATGCTCGACCGCATGTTGTCAGAGTCTGTCGTGATTTTCTCACGGCAAACAACGTTTAGCCTCTGGAATGGCCCCCATATAGCCCCGACATGTCTCCCATTGAGCATCTGTGGGATGAGCTGGACAGGCGTATTAGGAAACGTCAAAACCCCACAACTAACCGCGCCCAGTTGATCGCAGCATTAACACAAGAATGGAACAACATTCCCTTAAGGCGAATAAATGTTCTCATGAATTCAATGCATAGGAGAATCCGTGCAGGGATTCATGCAAAAGGTGCCCACACCAGGTATGGAAGTGTTATTTTGTTTTTCGCAGTTATCCTACTTTAAGTAACTACTGATGACACGAGTGACGTCACACATACTTTTCTTCTACAGTATTGTAAAAAGTAGACTTGTCCCTTCATATTGATGTAAAATTTTGTACAAATTTCCCAAAATATCAAAAAACACTTGTTCTTTACTCTTAACTTTTTCTGAATTATTAACTGGAAATACATACCTTTATCATTCCTGTTTTTCATTGTTGAAATATATCATGATATATGTGCTTTTATACCAAATATTTTTTTATAATTTTATGACAATTACATTTCTTGATGAACTGTGATATGATAATGGCTGGTATCTGTTCCCTGTGATTATAAAACGACTAATGGAAGATACATTCTCTGAGTTGGTGTTTGTGTGTACGATCTTATACTGCTTTATATCGTGGCTTGCATCATTGATGTAACACGTGTCGAAGTTTGATGTACATCAACCAGGTTGGACGGGTGACCGATATTGTGGTCCGATTGTTACACTACTGACTTTGTTGTTCCAAGAACTTCAGGTGCCGAACTGAGGTCAATAGCGTGAAATAGTTCACTAAAACTATTAAAATGTAAATATAAGTAATGGGTGTTTAAACAAAGCGCGTTATGTTCCTATGAGTTTAACCCGCGTTACTAATGCTGACAAACCATTACAACTATCACACTATTAAGTTTGTGAGCGACAGTAATGCGTGTTACAGTACCATAACATCATTTGTTTTTAAACTTCTTCATAAAACACATTTATACATGTACTTCCAAGCCTTTTAACAAACAGTTTCAGTTACATGAACCGACTTAGTGTCTCTCTGTTGTAGTGTGCTGTGCTGTTGTCACTGTCCGGTTATCTTTGGTTTGTGTGTGATTGAGTGCGTATATCCTTGTTTTGTTAAATTGCTCCTCTTGTCTGCCATTGAAATTGTTTTACAGAACTAATACTTAACTCTTTTAAAACAACCAATAAATAGATATCCGTATATCAGATATCTTGCTTTGATATAGACAGTAGAGTGTATATATATCAACATTAAGTTACACCCAATCTCCCACAGATGTCTTCTGACATGTACATAAAAGATCCGATAGATTTCCACTTACATGTACAACACATATCCAGCATTACCCCATGTATTGCACAATCAATTACAGTATTCAGTCGACATCGCTTTATATAGTACCATGCACTGCATTGTTGATATATGGGAAGACAAAAAACTGATATCAAGTTCAAATAAAGGAATAAAAAGGTAAGAGAGTAATACGAATTTATAATTAAATGACAAAACTATAGGATAGGTAAATGATATATTTTTACTGATAGGAAACAGAAAAGTTAGATAAAAAATATTCAATGAATTGTTAAAACAGCCATTATTATATACCATAATAATGGGTGTTTTTGTTATCAATTTTATTGTATATTCTTGTTTGCTCGATAACTAACTAATAAGGCTGAACCACTGTCTATGTTGTATGTCGGCATTGTACTATATAGATATGGATTGGTGATCATTATCAATAAGGAGTATAATGGAATGATCAGTTCCAGTATCCATTCCTGTAAAACACAGCTGACTGAGAATGACCATACGACTGTGAATGGTATACAACGGTCAGTGTATTGTATGTGTACCTGTGACCGTTATGTTTGGGTGAGGGAACTCAGCCATGGCATAAATCTTGGTCACAGCGTCACTCAAAACAAGGGTTTTGTGTATAATTTCCTTTCCCTACTATGTTTCTTTTTACTGGTGGCGACAGTCAACATGTCAGCTGTTCATGTTCATTTCAGATCAAGGCGATCTTTTTGATAAGGTACAACTAGGCCAGTATCCATAATGCTATACAACAATCAAGTTTCACCTAGCACACTAGAAGTTCAGGCCTGTCAGGCAGAATGGGTCTAAAACAAAGAGTTACAACATCAAAGCGACTGAAGCTTGATAACTTGATAATCTTTCTACCTAAGCGATGGCATGCTTTATAAGATCATATAATGTACAAATAATTATGACAATTTTACCGAATCTTTGAGGTCTCAGGTTCTCAAACATTTAGTAAGGTATTTCTATCCGCCCTTGAACGATGTTTGATAAAGCCACTCCATACAGTAATGATTGTGAGTTGGATTTGAACGACAAAAAAAACCCCAGTAAATTACGAAAGAAACACGGATTTCGAAACCAGGTGTCAGATTTGGGATTATGACTAGGGTTTTATTTGTTTACAGGTTAATGCACTGATACAAAGAGGTCAGTAGAGCCATTACACGTTACATGTTATGGGGTCGTCGACCAAGGGAAGCTATTTGGAAAAGAAGGCGGTAAAGACTGATGAACTGGTTTCGTTGGATTTATAAAAACAAAGTATTACATATAAATTGTGTACATAATGTAACATTGTGTACAAAGTATAACATATGTATTGGGTGTATAGTATTTCATATGTATATTAAGTATTACATATAACATATATATTATTTAAATATCATGAATTATATATTGTGTGTTTATTATTACATGTATATTATATATACAGTATTACATTTGTATTGTGTGTAACATATTACATTGATATTGTTTATAAAGAATTAAATATAAAACGTAAGTACAATAACAAGTATATATTGTATATATGCCATGTATATAGTATTGCATACATAGTGTTTACATAGTGGAACATACGTATTTAAGCATTGAACTGTTTTTGTATGGTATTTATGATCTATTTGAATGACACAGCTTTGCAAGCAAACAACATAATGCGCCGCGTGCTGATTGGCAAACAAAGTGGTACTTTGACATTTTAACAAACACTTCAATTTTATTCCACAATTCAGTATCAATACAATTGCGTTTGATTTGTTTATAGGGTGATTTAAGTTTATCAATAGAAATTTGAGCTGAAAGTTAGATTTGAAATTGTTTCGATTTTTCCCCGAAACACATTTCGCGCATGGATAAATACAGTGAACACCGTGAATCCGACCTTGACCTCCACGAGGGAGTTATTTTTGGAAGTTAATTCGAACTTTCTCTTTGCTCATTTTGTGAAGAACCAGACGTGAATTTATTTGTTGATTGTATGGGAATCTGACTACAGTCGGTATATTCAGTAACACCCTCTTTATTTGACATGTCGTCAGAACCTCAAGAAAACGGTGGCTGCGAGACGCGTGAAACTGATATCGTTTGAAGTGAGTGATCTTGCGACGGAGCAGAGGCCGGGGTTCGTTACAAATGTCTGAAATGTTTATGTGTGATGTGACTCATATCAGTAGGTCTGTAACATATGTGTCAGTAGGTCCATATAGTATGTGTATTTCCCTACATTTGTAACGAACCCCTGTTAATCAGTGCAGTGTAACAGACGATGTTTCTAATAAATTGCATGAGTGTTAAAATTGTTTCCATTGCCGGCATTGGTGATTTCAACCGATGTGCATTTTGTACGATATTGCAGACAGACATTGGTCCTGTTTTTGTTGTAATAAAAGTATTTTTATTTCTTTTTTCTTTTTTGCACATAAATTTACAATGACATTGTCAAGTCTCACAATGCTCAGCGATATTTCAGCAGCCATCATATTTATTTACATTGGATATTGTAGTTCCGGTCAGTGTTGTAATTAATACGCTAAGAATTGTGTCTCGTGCGGCATGGTAATTAAAGTCCCATCAACCACACAGCTTTCAAAGAGGCTATATAATGACAATGCCATGCAAATGTAAATATTGTGTATATGGTAGTATATTTTTGTATAAATATTGTGTATATTGTACATCATAAATATCTTTTAATATACAATTCCATACATTGTGTTTATAGTATTACATTGATAGTGTGTTTAGTTGTACATCCATGTCGTGTATATAGTTTAACATAAGTATTATGTATATTATATACCATACACAATGGATACAATTAAATCGGTATTGTGTATATAGTTTAACATACCCATTATGTATATTATATAACATACACAATGGATACTATTACATCTGTATTGTTTATATAGTTTAACATACATAGTATATATTGTATATACCATACACAATGGATACAATCACATCTGTATTGTGTATATAGTTTACCATACACATTATGTATATTATATACCATACACAAGGGATACAATTACATCTGTATTGTGTATACAGTTTAACATACATAGTATATATTTTATATACTATACACAATGGATACAATTACATCTGTATTGTGGATATAGTTTAACATACGCATTATGTATATTATATACCATACACGATGGATACAATTACATCTGTATTGTGTATATAGTTTAGCATACACATTATGTATATTATATAACATACACAATGGATACAATTAAATCGGTATTGTGTATATAGTTTAACATACCCATTATGTATATTATATAACATACACAATGGATACTATTACATCTGTATTGTTTATATAGTTTAACATACATAGTATATATTTTATATACCATACACAATGCATACAATCACATCTGTATTGTGTATATAGTTTAGCATACACATTAGGTATATTATATACCATACACAATGGATACAATTACGTCTGTATTGTGTATATAGTTTAACAGACACATTATGGATATTGTATAACATACACAATGGATACAATTAAATCGGTATTGTGTATATAGTTTAACATACCCATTATGTATATTATATAACATACACAATGGATACTATTACATCTGTATTGTTTATATAGTTTAACATACATAGTATATATTGTATATACCATACACAATGGATACAATTACGTCTGTATTGTGTATATAGTTTAACATACATAGTATATATTTTATATCCCATACACAATGGATACAATTACATCTGTATTGTGTATATAGTTTAACATACATAGTATATATTTTATATACCATACACAATGGATACAATTACATCTGTATTGTGTATATAGTTTAACATACACATTATGTATATTATATAACATACACAATGCATACAGTTACATCTGTATTGTGTATATAGTTTCACATTTTGTGAACACTGTATACCACACTTTGATAATATAGGGGATATATCATTATCAAAGTCGAGTGGTCGTGTGGCGTAGTGGATAACGCACTTGCCTTTCACAAAGATGATCGGGGTTCGATTTCCCAATCAGACGTGAACACGTATTGGGTCATCTGCTTCAGTTACTCTAGTTCCCACTAAAATTAAGACCATCCCGGCCAACAAGAGTGATTAATATAAGTTTGAAACTTATTTCGTAATTGTAATAACATAGATTAAGGTTATATTTAACAAACTAGAAAATTGGTGTCGTAAAATTTACATGAACGTTTGTTTATAGAATCACAATCTAGGTCTCGGCAATCGGCAACGAGCCACATAAAACGTATGTAGGGTGGTACGCCTTGAACAGGCGCCTCATCATGGCTATATACCGAGTAGTCCGAATTATTCGGACGTTTTATCGACTTTTTTTTACATCGGTCTGTCGTCGATTAACGACAGACAGATTGAAAAAGTCGATAAAACGTCAGAATAATTCGGACTATATACCGAGATGTAGTGGGAAATGTGACGAGGTTTAGCGTTTCGATCGTGACTTCATACCCAATGGTTATTTTAATGAATCATAATGAAGTCTTATGTAATGTACATTGTAATATACAGGTGTTACTATCACCTTGGCGATGTTTGTAGATTTCAAATTGATCATCAATACTTTTAAATTCAGCACGCTTCGCCCGTACAACGCCGTGATTCAGACACTGACAAGTTTATCGACATACTGGGGTTTTCCAACTGATTCGAACGGGCGTGTGCGTAACAATACAAACAAATAACAACACATTTTATAAATAGGCTACTGTTTGTGTACAGTAAAATAAAACTACAATATAAATGTGCCACATGAAAGGTTACGGTACATATTGTCAATCATCGGGTGATCCCCCGGAAAATTGTTATCCCCTAAAAACCATCTTTTGTCTTCGTCACAGGCAAAGAAATATTGTCTTGGTTTGTTAGTATACAGTGTAACCTTCATATGAATGTCATATTCATTTACACAGGTACATGTATACACTTATTAAGAAAACACATGTAGTAAATAGGGGTTGCAGGTTCAAGTGTGTGACTGGAAGATTTACGCTATAAAAGGTCTTGACATTTTCATTGTAAAATGTTTGGCTAAGAAACGTTTGACGTTAGGTTGTAAATTAATATCGTCCATTTCTTAACATACACACGCAGCACGGGGCTGTTTTCGTCTATATGATGTGTCGGTCGATGACCGGTGGACACACATAACAAGCATTAAGTAACCTTGAATGTCTGTTAACATATCGGACGTCAATGAACTTTACACATACAATGTATGCTATATTTGGAATAGCATGTTTATACAATACTGTTCAAAACTAGGACAGAAACAAATATGTTATGATATTACCAGGTGACAAGGGCAAGGCAACAATCGCCATGGACACCGACGATTATGACAGCAAGTTCATGGACATATTCCAGGACAACAAAACGCATAAACAGCTTTAGATCAATACGAGGCAGAAGTTTTAAAGACGTCTCTTAGGTATCCTGTCTAAATTGAAATAAGAGAGAAAGATTACCGAGTCCCACTATAGATTAATAAAATAATGCATCCCCTTGGGGGTGAGATAGGGGAATATCAACCCGAGGGGGAAGATTCTTAAGTTGCGAATCACGAGGCTTTGCCAAACCTTGTTTATTAGTACTATTGATCCTTGCTAGTTTCTCCAAAGACATCTTCTTTGCATTGATACAATCACCTGGTTTTTCTTCACAATTGTATTTGTAGTTCAACGCATCTAAAGAATCTTTCCCCGAAGGTTGAGATTCCGCTTTCTCTTACCCTGGACAGGTGTATCCGCACTTTTACCGGTGTGAGATTTCCTTTTCTCCCACACCTGACAGATTTATCTCCCGTTTTTGCGGTGCTAGATTTCTCTGTCTCCGCCCTAGGGTTGAGACGGGGGGATTCCCCTTTTCATAACAATGGCATGACGTCACTTCAACAATACTATGACGTCACGTCAACAATCCATCAACGTCACGTCAACCCCTAATTTAGCATGTAACGTTATCATTACATTGTGTATATGATACACAATAGTAGAACGGGGTAAGAGAAAAAGAATCATTCACCCCCTTGTGGGTGAGATTAATAGAATCTCCCCCCCTGGGGGGGGGATAGGGGAATCTCAACCCTCGGGGAAAGATTCTTAAGTTGTCAAACACAAAGCCTAGTGTTTGGCGACTTAAGAATCTTCCCCCTCGGGTTGAGATTCCCCTATCTCACCCCCAAGGGGGGAGATTCTATTAATCTCACCCACAAGGGGGTGCATGATTTTTTTTTCTCTTATCCTGGTCTCCCATTGTGTATCATATACAGAATGAAATGTCATGTTAATGTTACAGGCTAAATTCAGAATTGACGTGACGTTGACGGATTGTTGACGTGACTTCATTGTATTGTTGAAGTGACGTCATACTATTGTTATGATTCGGGGAATCCCCCCGTCTCAACCCGAATGTGAGACCTATATAATCATCCCCTATCTTGAGGGTGTGTTAGAGAAATCTCCAACTCGAGGGATGATATTCTTGTTTGTCTTATCCGAGGCTTTGCGAGGGTAAGACATTCGAGAATATCATCTCTTGGAGATTTCTCTGTTACAGCCTCAAGGTAGGAGGTGATATAAGTGTTGATTGCATGTTTTCCCAACAAATTCAGAGTTGTCTTCCATGGACTGCTGCTGTTGACGTGACGTCGATGCATTGATGACGTACGTCATACTATTGTGATGACTTAAATCGCGCCATTCTGCACGAGGCTATCTCCCCCTAGGGGTAGACAAGCAGGTATTTTCTAGCTTAAAAGGGAGACACACCTGTGAAGTTTGGGAGAAAATGATATCTCACACCAGTAAATGTGCGGATACATCAGTCCAGGGTAAGAGAAACCTGTATCTCACTGCAGAGAACACCACCAGAATGTACTGTACACCGCAGATACAAAAGCAGAGAACCTACTCAGACCTATTGTGGACTATACTGGGTCGTTTGGTTACAATGTATTCAGATCTTTAGAAGGAATTCTTCGGTCACTTGTAGGAAATTTGGAACACGGAGCATCTAGCAAGAGGTATTTCTACGATCGTCATACAAAAAGACACGAAAACCATTTCACATTATATTGTCTCTTTCTCATTAGTAACATAACCATTTACGATGAACTTCAGATAGTTCGAAGCCGATTAGAGTCAGACAGGTGCTGGTGTACGAGCATCCATTTCCCAGATTTAGGACATCATGGGTTTGCTGAAATGTGTGCTGACAACAACATATGACAGTTTCAGAGATACCATTTATCAGAAATCTGCTGTACGGCTATGGGTAGTCTCCTATTGCGCTTAAATTGTTACTGGAATATCTGGAGCCTGTGTCTCTAGAGTGCCAGCCAAGCTTACATAACTCTTATATCTAGTACCAGAAAAATAATCAAAAAGGGTCACAATAGGATTTGATGATCAATATCAAATACGCGGGTCAACCGCAAGATGGCCTTCTTTGACATCCCACTGGTATAGAAGACGACAAAACCGTCAGGAAGTTTGTCTATAGAAACAAATATGGGCATTAACAGATGTTGGACAGCGAGAGCAACATACCAAGCGGCAAATATAGGAAGCTACATTTATCTGGACACACCGCAGTTGGTCCGTTCTTCATTCGTCGAGTTGATCGTTATTTGATTTTATTCATAAAAGCTAAGTGTACATACGCTGATAGTGTAGCTCAATCGACGGCGATTCTATAGTACATTGTACATGTACATATTTTACACCTTTGTGAACATATGCTCCGATTGTCATTTATCTGATAAAGGTGACGGAGTACATATGACTAGTCCAACAGTTGTGATAGATGTACCTGTATACAACCGTAGCATGAGTCGCTATCATATGATAAATGAGCATGATGCTGTAAGTGAGGCAAACAATCATTGTTTTCACTAACCATATCACTGTTACAGGAGAGGGGAAAATGCACAGTCAGACAGGGGTTCGAACCCGGGACCCTCCGAACTTTAGACGGATGCTCTACCAATTGAGCTATCTGGTCGCCGACGATCGACCCAGTCCAGTTCCGCTACATTACAACCATATCTGTTCTTGTATTCTGTTGATTAGTGGCCAACAAATAATAAGGTGATAGATTTACATAAGTGTCTAAGACACTTGTTTCTATTTCCTATTTTGTGTTTTGTTACAAAATGTTATATATATATATATATATATTGCATGGGTCAAAGAAGTAATATAGACGTTAAAATCCCATATAACACTGGATCCCAATGGAGGTATGTCCGTAATATACGACTTACTTAAAATAGTATATGGGGCAAAGAAGTAATTCAAACAGTGTGGACAAGTTTAGGTTGTCAAGTTTTCGTAGCGATCCGTTCCTTATCAAGACACAGTGAAACAGAACAGTTACATGTACATATACATCATATTACAAGAAGATAGAACTGATATACTATAATTGAAAATATAGCTATTATATAAAACAAATAGTGCCCTCGGCCGAAGGCAGCAATTAAGCTGAGAGCATCGCGGACAAGGAACGCTGATAGTCTAAATATCAGAACCCTCGCTGACTCTGCTCTATAGTGAAAGAGCACTAAGACGACTCGCCCAATGAAACACAACGACGACCCGCCAAATGATAACCAAAATCGGAGAAAAATCCCTCTAGAAAACTCTTTAACTACTAAATATATGTAGAGGACCTATTCTTGCGCAAGATGCACTATCACATAAAGTGAGTCAACGAGAGATAAGCACCTGAAAGAAGGGACGAGATATCAAAAACGTGGAACATGTGCACGTGGGAATCTGGCCCGGTAAATATGAAAAATCTCAATTTCCTACGGACTGCCCTCATTAGTCGCCTCTCAATGTTGCAGTGGATTTAACAGTCACAGCAGGGGGGTCCACACTTAGTCACCTCTTACGGTTTGCAAGAATAATGCATGTCAAATTATGAAATAAGTGAGTGCAGGAGGAATAAGTAGATGAAATGGCTAAGATTCTGTATAAATCTGCAAAATTACACTGACATGCAGCAGCAGGCAGGCGAGATAGCAGACCAACTGTGCAGTAATGCACCATTAGGTCAAATGCCCCCTGGAAGGAAAACGAGCGGATGGCAACCGCCTATCGTTCGTTCATACCTTGAGGGTAGCGGGTTTGTAGATTGGTGATCCCAAACCGCTCTCTCGTACGTCGTCTCGTTTCATCCCATGTAGGGCAATGATCTATGGCAACCACCTGCATGTCTTTTCAGCTGTGGCTAGGCTCTCGTTTCTGCCTTGCCACAGGGAAGTCTGGTTTGTTCTGCTTGATGGAGCAGCGGTGGTTGTTGATTCTGATATTCAGCTGGGTGCAGGTCTCGCCCACGTACTGTAAATTGCATTTTTTGCAGGTAACAAGGTACACCACATTGACAGGGGGCATTTGAGCTAATGGTGCATTACTGCACAGTTGGTCTGCTATCTCGCCTGCCTGCTGATGCATGTCAGTGTGTGTGACCAACAGCCGATGTCAGATTAATTTTGCAGATTTATACAGTATCTTAGCCCTTTCATCAACTTATTCCTCCTGCACTCACTTATTTGATAATTACATGCATTATTCCCGCAAACCGAAAGAGGCGACTCAGTGTGGACCCCCCTGCTGTGACTGTTAAATCCACTGCAGCATTGAGAGGTGACTAATGAGGGCAGTCCGTAGGAAATTGAGATTTTTCACATTTACCGGGCCAGATTCCCACGTGCACATGTTCCGCATTTTTGATACCTCGTCCCTTCTTTCTGGTGCTTATCTCTCGTTGACTCACTTTATGTGATAGTGCATCTTGCGAAAGAATAGGTCCTCTACATATATTTAGTAGTTAAAGAGTTTTCTAGAGGGATTTTTCTCCGATTTTGGTTATCATTTGGCGGGTCGTCGTTGTGTTTCATCGGGCGAGTCGTCTTTGAGCACTTTCGCTATAGAGCAGAGTCAGCGAGCGTTCTGATATTTAGACTATCAGCGTTCCTTGTCCGCGATGCTCTCAGCTTAATTGCTGCCTTCGGCTGTCTTTAGTCGAGGGTACTATTGGTTTTATATAATAGCTATATTTTCAATTATAGTATATCAGTTCTATCTTCTTGTAATATGATGTATATGTAAATGTTACTGTTCTGTTTCACTGTGTCTTGATAAAGGAACGGACCGCTCCGAAAATTTGACAACCTAAACTTGTCCACACTGTTTGAATTACTTCTTTAACCCACACACATATATATATNTATATATATATATATATATATATATTGCATATATAAAAGAAAGTTTAAACTGAATAATAACTATATCTAAATGGGAAAGGGCTCTCATTTTGTAACGTCCTCATCGTAATAACGTTGATCATATAACGTAGGTAATTTTGCAGTGTAATTTAATACTTTGTATATAACATGGTCAAACTGATGTTGCTTCATCTTATGATTTTTAAGAAACTTTTAAGATAAAGCAAAATACATCGTATTTAATCATTAACTAACGATCGTTTTATAAAAATGTCGATTTAATCAGGATACGTTTACATACACTACACACAATTAACCAGTTCACTGGTTTGATTTTATTTAAACATCTCGACCAGTCCAAGCGTGAATAGTTTGATCAGTCACAGGTATTAAAAAGAGGCATATTTCTCGTAGGAAGGGAGCTTACTCCCATATATTTGTGAAAATGTTTCGGGCTTGCATTGGTCACATAAAGCTTATGAAGCGGAAGTTACTTCCCATTAACTTTTTCAAAGTGATGTAACCTTATTTAATATATAAATGCAATAACATAGCAAGTGCATTTATTATGAAAACCTACCCTTGTCTCGGAAAGCACAAAATTAGAATAAAATTGACCGCATATTTGCCAATTTAGGTTCCTCGGCAAACTAGAGAAATGGGCTTACATCTACATGTACTTCAGAATAATTGTGTGTGTAAAGGAGAGGTAAGAGTTGTTAACGAGTACTGATACTAAATTAATATTGATATCTTACTTAACTGTTGGTTTTCTATAGGTCATGTTCACCAAGAAACAAAGCATGCAGTTGTTTCCTGCCTGATCAGTCAGCAAGTAACTTGCTATGTGAGGCCCTCTGATTTGTTTTCATTTTGAGAACTGTTTTTTACAGCTAACGCTTATCTGGAGAAAATATTTTTTCAGAAGCTTCTTCGAATTTTTATATTTGTACTTGCTATAACATTCTCTGCGTATAGCGATCGTTTATCCAACTTTTATCTTACAACTAATAAAATGCTACGGAAAAACAGCTAGGGAGGCACCCAAAAACCTACTGAAGACGTGCGCTCAACGTCCGTTTTACAATTATGAAATCTATCTTGGGCAGTAATTTATAACGTTGTCAAAGAAAATGTGCAAAAGACGTCAAACTTCGGTACGAACATTTGAGAGACTATCTGTCCGAAAATACTGGATAAATCAGACAGGAAACTTGAAATTGTTGATATTATTTTCTTGTTAATGTACCTCACATGCAGTTATACTTATTATTTCTAATTATTCCATACCTTATCAGCAGTCAAACTATTTACCCTTGTGACCCACCAGACGAACAGTTTGTTTGGAGAGAGTAATGTCCCCTTGGGATGGCGGCTGCCTTTAAACCGAAGATACTTACAACGTTATTTAATAAGCGCGACTCAATAAGCGATAAAAAGATGATATACATGTATCTAAAGGAGCAGTAGGAAGTGTTAACGCGTACTGATATTAAATATTGATATCTTACTTAACTGTTTGTATTATATAGGTCATGTTGACCAAGAAACAAAACACGCACTTGTCTCCTGCCTGATCAGTCAACAGTCAAACCGTCGAACCAATCAGATGGCCTCGAAGTCCCAACTCCGCGGGAAAATAAATTGATTTTCGACTGAAAAGGCATGAAACATCTTATACTGCTTGATATACAAGTATAAAAAGTAGAGATTCAAGTAAAACATTTCAGTTATAAACTTTATCATTCAGGTGAAAGCTAGAAAAAAAATGCATAGACGTATTTAAATATACATAATTACGTAACAAGACACTTCTATAAAAAAGTTGCCCATTAATCAAAGATTTTTTATTTATAAAATAATTAAGGAGTAAACAATATAATTATTCCAGAATACTGAGTAGCAAAGGGGTGATATTGGTTCATACGGAATAGTACAAGTATTCATTTACGTAGCCGCGTAGAACACACGCGTAGTATACAGACAGTCATGGTTTATGTAAGTTTTACATGAACGGCACTAACTCGAGAAGATATCCCAGAAAGACTGGATACAAAGAATGCATCAACATATTTATGAAGTCTAAGCGGATTTTTTAAATGATGTTATTCATAACCATACCGTAAAACATGGTTAACGGTCAGTGTGCTGAAGGAACCGCCGAAATAAAAAAAATAAAAATAAAATGGAAATAACTGGAAAGTAAAATTGGAAAGAAACCATGCATTGTTTTTCAAAATCAAGTAATTGTTGGTCGAAGACCCGTGTAATACAAACACAGCATTTCGTAAATAAAGGGACCTTACTCCGGATATCAGCCTCCAATCTCTACAGAAAATTATCGTCCTTACTCCGGATATCAGTCTCCAATCTCTACAGAGAGTTATCGTCCTTATTCCGGATATCAGCCTCCATTCTCTTCAGAGAGTTATCGTCCTTACTCCGGATATCAGCCTCCAATCTCTTCAGAGAGTTATCGTCCTTACTCCGGTTATCAGCCTCCAATCTCTACAGAGAGTTATCGTCCTTTCTCCGGATATCAGCCTCCAATCTCTACAGAGAATTATCGTCCTTACTCCGGATATCAGTCTCCAATCTCTTCAGAGAGTTATCGTCCTTACTCCGGTTATCAGCCTCCAATCTCTACAGAGAGTTATCGTCCTTACTCCAGTTATCAGTCTCCAATCTCTACAGAGAGTTATCGTCCTTACTCCGGATATCGAGAGTTATCGTCCTTACTCCGGATATCAGTCTCCAATCTCTTCAGAGAGTTATCGTCCTTACTCCGGTTATCAGTCTCCAATCTCTACAGAGAGTTATTGTCCTTACTCCGGATATCAGTCTCCAATCTCTTCAGAGAGTTATCGTCCTTACTACGGTTATCAGCCTCCAATCTCTACAGAGAGTTATCGCCCTTACTCCGGATATCAGTCTCCAATCTCTACAAAGAGTTATCGTCCTTACTCCGGACATCAGCCTCCAATCTCTACAGAGAGTTATCGCCCTTACTCCGGATATCAGTCTCCAATCTCTACAAAGAGTTATCGTCCTTACTCCGGACATCAGCCTCCAATCTCTACAGAGAGTTATCGCCCTTACTCCGGATATCAGCCTCCAATCTCTGCAGAGATTTATCGTCCTTACTCCGGATATCAGCCTCCAACCTCTACAGAGAGTTATCGTCCTTACTCCGAATATCAGCCTCCAGTCTCTACAGAGAGTTATCGTCCTTGCTCCGGTTATCAGCCTGCAATATCTACAGAGAGTTATCGTCCTTACTCAGGATATCAGCCTCCAATCTCTACAGAGAGTTGTCGTCCTTCCTCCGGATATCAGCCTCCAATCTCTGCAGAGATTTATCGTCCTTACTCCGGATATCAGTCTCCAAGCTCTTCAGAGAGTTATCGTCCTGACTCCGGTTATCAGCCTCCAATCTCTACAGGTCCTTTCTCCGGATATCAGCCTCCAATCTCTGCAGAGATTTATCGTCCTTACTCCGGATATCAGTCTCCAATCTCTACAAAGAGTTATCGTCCTTACTCCGGACATCAGCCTCCAATCTCTACAGAGAGTTATCGCCCTTACTCCGGATATCAGTCTCCAATCTCTACAAAGAGTTATCGTCCTTACTCCGGACATCAGCCTCCAATCTCTACAGAGAGTTATCGCCCTTACTCCGGATATCAGTCTCCAATCTCTACAAAGAGTTATCGTCCTTACTCCGGATATCAGGATCCAATCTCTACAGAGAGATATCGTCCTTACTCCGGATATCAGCCTCCAACCTCTACAGAGAGTTATCGTCCTTACTCCGAATATCAGCCTCCAGTCTCTACAGAGAGTTATCGTCCTTGCTCCGGTTATCAGCCTCCAATATCTACAGAGAGTTATCGTCCTTACTCAGGATATCAGCCTCCAATCTCTACAGAGAGTTGTCGTCCTTCCTCCGGATATCAGCCTCCAATCTCTGCAGAGATTTATCGTCCTTACTCCGGATATCAGTCTCCAATCTCTACAGAGAGTTATTGTCCTTACTCCGGATATCAGTCTCCAATCTCTACAAAGAGTTATCGTCCTTACTCCGGACATCAGCCTCCAATCTCTACAGAGAGTTATCGCCCTTACTCCGGATATCAGCCTCCAATCTCTACAGAGAGTTATCGTCCTTGCTCCGGTTATCAGCCTACAATATCTACAGAGAGTTATCGTCCTTACTCCGGATATCAGCCTCCAATCTCTGCAGAGAGTTATCGTCCTTACTTCGGATATCAGCCTCCAATCTCTACAGAGAGTATCGTCCTTACTCCGGATATCAGCCTCCAATCTCTACAGAAAGTTATCGTCCTTACTCCGGATATCAGCCTCCAATCTCTGCAGAGAGTTATCGTCCTTACTCCGGATATCAGCCTCCAATCTCTACAGAGAGTATCGTCTTTCAACGTTCTAACATATCTGTCGAGAGTAAAGCATAAAAGGTTTATTGATTTAGGCCCTAACAGTCATTAGCACTTACTTAACAAAATAATAACGAGTTTGAGAACTCATTGATATAGGCCCTAACAGTCATCAGCACTGACATACCAAAATAATAACGAGTTTGAGAACTCATTGATATAGGCCCTAACAGTCATCAGCACTGACATACCAAAATAATAACGAGTTTGAGAACGCATTGATATAGGCCCTAACAGTCATCAGCACTGACATACCAAAATAATAACGAGTTTTAGAACTCATTGATATAGGCCCTAACAGTCATCAGCGCTGACATACCAAAATAATAACGAGTTTGAGAACGCATTGATATAGGCCCTAACAGTCATCAGCACTGACATACCAAAATAATAACGAGATTGAGAACTCATTGATATAGGCCCTAACAGTCATCAGCGCTGACATACCAAAATAATAACGAGTTTGAGAACGCATTGATATAGGCCCTAACAGTCATCAGCACTGACATACCAAAATAATAACGAGTTTGAGAACGCATTGATATAGGCCCTAACAGTCATCAGCACTGACATACCAAAATAATAACGAGTTTAAGAACTCATTGATATAGGCCCTAACAGTCATCAGTACTGACTTAGTAAAATAATAACGAGTTTGAGAACTCATTTATATAGGCCCTAACAGTCATCAGCACTGACTTAACAAAATAATAACGAGTTGGAGAATCATTGATATAGGCCCTAACAGTCATCAGCACTGACATACCAAAATAATAACGAGTTTGAGAACGCATTGATATAGGCCCTAACAGTCATCAGCACTGACTTAACAAAATAATAACGAGTTGGAGAATCATTGATATAGGCCCTAACAGTCATCAGCACTGACATACCAAAATAATAACGAGTTTTAGAACTCATTGATATAGGCCCTAACAGTCATCAGTACTGACTTAGTAAAATAATAACGAGTTTGAGAACTCATTTATATAGGCC
Organism: Mizuhopecten yessoensis; assembly: GCF_002113885.1. Classification (NCBI taxonomy): domain Eukaryota; kingdom Metazoa; phylum Mollusca; class Bivalvia; order Pectinida; family Pectinidae; genus Mizuhopecten; species Mizuhopecten yessoensis. The sequence goes on along the minus strand of NW_018403450.1, from coordinate 403,838 downwards.
CTAACAGTCATCAGCACTGACTTAACAAAATAATAACGAGTTTGAGAATTCATTGATGTCATCAACAAAATATAAAAGAGATGAGCAATCAGCAATTTTTTATAAATATAAATTGGCAAGACATGGAAATTTGCCGGTGAAATCTGACGTTAAGGTGGCTCCACACATCGTCATCAGCGTCCATTTTAGTGACGTACTTCCGGAAAAAGTACAGCTCGGACTCAATTATCTTGATCGAAATGTGCATGTACACCGTGTCGTCATTTCCGTATTGCGTATCGAGCATTCAATATTGTAGTGCACATTATAGTAACACCTGGGCCGTTTTCGTTTAAACGGTTAGACCGATCGGACCACTGTTGTTCGTTTATTAAATAAGGTCGAACCTAGTAATCTGATGCTGCTTTCAGGCGAACCTTGACATTTGCAGGTCCGCCAGGATTTATACCCGAAATTGTTACATTTATAAACGGTCAAACCGGTTGTTCCTGGTAAACAATAGTACACGTGCGTGCCGATGATATGTCAACACCCGATATCGAGATTTTACCGGGAAATGTATAATCACACGTACTTTAGGAATAAAGCTTTCCAATTCATAGACATAAACAGACTCACGGGAAGATAGTGACATGAGACCAGACGACCTCAAGAAGGTCATAACTATAGGAAACGCATAGAATGCGGACGTACCGACCTCACATGTGCATATCAAGTGCTTACACGACTTCATAAGCTCGAGGTCGTTACGATTTTCGCTGTTGAGGGAGTTTCGCTCTGTCGATTAAATCGTGTTTACAAATGTAGTCTACTTACTCTGTGAAAATAATGTTTTGTAAAATATCAAGATACCTATGAAATGCATGTGTGAGTGCACGTGAGAACGGCATACCATTCGATAGCCTCTGGTCATATATGTACCTGACATGTAATTATAAATATACCGTGAGTTAGCGGACTGTGGAATGATGTCCAAAGTTTGCATGACTGAGGGTAATTTGGTTCCATTAAAGAACAATAATTTGATAATTTTGATATCATATTTTTGATTTATTTCCATCATTTTTGTTATATGTAAACAGAGACAACTGTCATTGTGTAAATGTCACCCCTCTGCAAAAAGTTCCGATTTTTTTCAAGGAAGAAAACTTTCACCCGGATCAAAGTGATTGTAAAATGTCAAATAAATTAATTATAAAGCCATTGTGAATATTTTGTTCAATTTCCCATTTTATATGTATAGATCTGTGTGTCCTGTTTACTTTTAGCTTGTAGATAATCACTTTTATCCGTACAAATTCAATAAAAAACACTTTGTGTAACATGTGTTACATATTTTGCGATAAATAAAATATTTGTTGGGTTAATTAGAAATGCTTCTTTTCTTTTTATTATTGTTGTTATTGTTCCAAACAATGCCACACACAAAAAAACGGAAAATATCAAAATTGACGAAAATTCATTTTTTTTGTATTTTTTCCAAAAAAGTCCCCAAACTATCGGAATGTTTAGATTTTCATAAAATCAACACTACATAGTTGCATAACCATTATATGAAAGTTTCAACGAATTTTGCTGGTTAATTGCGAAAGTGTGGAGCCACCTTATTGAGAGTTATCTCCCGTATAACGTAATATTACCTATATTTTTTAAGCTGTCTTTTTATATATTTTTCTAGCATAGTTTGTCTATAATATCAATTTCAGACGATTATTTCCATGCTTAGACACGTATCTAAGGTAATTTTCAGAATAACGTATTTACTTAACTTGGTAGAAAAGGTAAACCATGAAAGTCCTTGATTTGAAATCAGTCCTTCAACAAAAGAGAAACACTTAGCTTATAGCCTTTCTTGTAAGGATTTTCAAGCAAACTTCAAGATAACTACAAAATATCTAACGGAATTTCAACAATACTTGCATTTCCATAATGCTTTAACTTACTTAAAATCCTATATCTGCTAGATCACTAGGAAAAAATATCGCTTGTTTGTATCTAAGTATTTTCCTAATGTTTGTAACAGTTTACTATATACACTGTATTTGAATAAAAATAAGATAAAGTAATGTTATAGAGATTTTATTTTATTCATCTTTAAATATATTGATTTTCTTTCAATAATTTATTGCTTTTATATATAGGATCTTACATGAGTTTCCATTTCATATGAGATTTATGAAACGAGTCTAAGATTTTTTCAATTTAGCGAGCCTCTGACGAGCTAAAATGAAATATTCGTAACGAGTTTCAAAGCTTTCATATGAAATGAAAACGATTGTAAGATAATTTTTATCACATAATCAAGATTTGTGGCATTCATTCGTGTAAAACGACAATTTTCATGCAACCTTGAAATGTAAAAAGCCGCCATTTCGACTCCAGTGCGAAAGTCTATGACGTCATGTACTTGTCCTAGGCGTGACGTCACAATTGAAACAATTGAAACGTTCAACCAATCACAGGGCTGATAGGTCATATTACATTGGTTTGTGATAAATATTCCTCCTGTGTTCAGTGTTCGACGGTCATCTGTTTTCGACGGTCGTTTATTTCCAGGTCGCACGCGCGGGTCATGTCAGGGGTGATAACGGAGGCTATGTTTTGACGCCGGCACACATGCAATAATTCTCTTTTTTTTTAGGAAAATGATGATCTGTACTGTAAGTAACTTCTATTTTCACCACAACGTAGTGTTTAAACCCCGTTTTGCATAATTCCAAAATTACACCAAGTTTAACACCCTTAAAACCCCATGAAATTAGCCTGAAAGTGTAAGTGACTTCTCGTCTGCTTTGCTGTCATACAGCTCCTTCAAAATCACGTGACAAATGTGGGCGGAGACTCAGTTCGGAAAAAAATGTATGTAAGCCAAGAGATGTCAGCTTATTATTGCGTACGCGATTCACAGACTTTTAGTTTGCTTCCGTACCGACATTTTGTTGAATAAGTTCCTTTTATTCGGAGACATAAATAAAATATATTTTCCCTTATTTTAGGTAAAAAGTCAACAAAGAGGGAAAACAATTGGTGACAATTTCTTCTGTCATGATCGTACCAGGGAGAGGGCTGAGCAGTAACTTTTCCTTGCTATGAAAATACAAAGGTTGTCCCTACCTAAGTAACGGGTACAAAGGTTGTCCCTACCTAAGTAACGGGTACAAAGGTTGTCCCTACCTAAGGAACGGGTACAAAGGTTGTCCCTACCTAAGTAACGGGTACAAAGGTTGTCCCTACCTAAGTAACGGGTACAAAGGTTGTCCCTACCTAAGTAACGGGTACAAAGGTTTCCCTAACTAAGGAACGGGTACAAAGGTTGTCCCTACCTAAGTAACGGGTACAAAGGTTGTCCCTACCTAAGTAACGGGTCCAAAGGTTGTCCCTACCTAAGGAACGGGTGCAAAGGTTGTCCCTACCTAAGTAACGGGAACAAAGGTTGTCCCTACCTAAGTAACGGGAACAAAGGTTGTCCCTACCTAAGTAACGGGTACAAAGGGTGTCCCTACCTAAGGAACGGGTACAAAGGGTGTCCCTACCTAAGTAACGGGTACAAAGGTTTCCCTACCTAAGGAACGGGTACAAAGGGTGTCCCTACCTAAGGAACGGGTGCAAAGGTTGTCCCTACCTAAGGAACGGGTACAAAGGTTGTCCCTACCAATGAGGCTATTGTTATTGGATCAAGAGATAACAACACTTATGAATGTTGAGGATTTCTAAAGCGATATCATTTTTATGATTTTCTTGATGACAACCATTTTTCATATTTTTGTAGAAATTTTGTATCGATCTTTCTTGTAAGCTGATAGATTCTCACAATTATTTTGATTTCTTTTATAATAACGCGAAGCATAAAAGCTTAACATTTTATTTGGTTTAGCTTATGGAATAGTAAATAACAGTGGTCGGAGATAAAGAAAGTGTTAGAAAATAGAAACGGACGATTGAAACTGTATATGAAAAATTAAATATCATCCAAAAGTAGTGATGAAATTGCTATTCAAATGATCAAAAGAGACATTACCTGTCATGGAACTCGGACAAATTTGAGTGTATTTTTGCAATTAAGAAGATGCTAAGGTGTACTAAGAATGTCTTTTATATGAATACAACAACATTTTGTCACTGTTGTTAAGAACGTATATTTACATTTGCGCTGCAATGCCAACTATGTAAACCAAGCAAATAACGTTTCGGGCCATAATACTATGAAACGAAAGTGGGTAGTAATATGATCGTGCCTAAAAGTAAAAAAAAAAACAATGTGGAAGTAACGTTTGACTCTCGTTTGGGATTTCTGGACGAGAGGTTGAATTGTAGACACACAATGTTTTTAAGCTGTCAGTGAGAACCGTTGTTTTTCTACCTGTTGTTTTTAAGGGAATAATATCTGTTATTTCTTATTTAGTGGAAACGCAAAATTATCAGCTGGTAACGCACAATCATTTCGTTGGATATCAGTACACTCCGAAGTGACCTACAGCTGTTCCTCTTCTGATGGCAGTAGTATTGCGTTCGCTAGCGAACGTTTTCAGTTTGTACCATAAACTTGTTATGTCATTTTCCAGTCGCAATATTTTAGTTTCTTAAAGTACAAGAAGGTTTACACATTTGATAAAATCATTTTCTTAAATATCATGCTGTCTACCTTTATGAACATCTGTGTTTCCAGCCTTGTAATTAGCTTTAAAATACAAAAGTTTGTGCAAACAAAAATTCAAAGACAAGCAAGATATGTTTCAAAAATGGATTTTATTTGAGTTCATTTTACATTTAAAATATAAAACCTTTTATTCGTTGTAACACGGTGCTCTTTTTGTTTATTAAATAATACAAAAGCACGACGGTTAAGTACGTAAAGCGATAGGCGTCATAATCACCAATACATCAAAACGCACGTATACATAACGCACGTGTAGTGTTAAGTATACGCATTCGAATAGATCATAATGATGTTTTGATGCAAATGAAAGGTCAATATACGTAATGATCATCAAAGGTTTCCCTTATATTTGCCAGTTGTTGGAATATATACAATATAAAAGACACATAACAGGTAACACGTGAAATGCATGCACATTTTACAATAGAGACATGACAGTGAAGCTACTATTGGGGATTTCCTTTACGTGTTGGTAAAATGTGAACGAGAGACAAAGCATGCTAGTTAACAGTAAAGCTATAAAAACAAATACGCACGAACATATATAATATCACAAGGGCAATGCGTGTAATCTGAACATGGACATGCGTGCAGATTTACCGTAATTAAGATTTAACACGTGTCTAGATATTTAATACCACGGGTTATATATTCAAGACGTTTTCGAAATCAACTGATTTTGTGATTAAAAAAATGGAAAAATGTCTGTATCTGCGTCATATACTATACAAATTGAACCATTTCCTTCAATTCTATTTCTGTCTCTTAGCAACAACCTTGCTAAATAAGCAGATGTGAATGGCTACATCGAAAATAATAACTTAGTTAGATGTAAGTACTGACCTTACATCTAAATTCCCTCTAACAAAATATGAACAAACACTGTTAGAAAACGATCAAAGCGCAATACAAAAAAAACACCTAAAAAAGTCTAGCCTTGTTCTATAAGCTAATGTTGCATGTAGTTCAAATTTGTTAGAGAAGATTGTTTTTTTTTTCAGAATTTAATACATGATATTGCACTTGCATTATTCCACAATTGTTTTTTTCCATTTTCTATGAATTAATTATATTCCCTAACTAAAGCATACTACTTCTAAAGCCAAACTAGGATTTCAATACCTTTTTTGTTAGACACGATGGTGTGTATGATTTGCATAAAGATGAACACTGTCCGTTTATATATGTAGATAGCAATAATAATATGATTTGTTATTGATTAACCAGAGAGATACGTTAAACTACGATAGGAATCCACTTGTCAAGATCATAGAATATACCTATTTTTACAATAATTTTATCAACGCCTCTCGTTGGGTTTCGTCTGATAAGTGAAATATATGACAAAATATGTTTTTTTAAAATATAATATACTGCTAATTAATGTTTGTCATAAATGAGATATTGCAGGTCTTTTTTAAGAGAAACTCGTCTGGTAAAATAAAAATATTTATATAAAAAATCAGCCTTTTTCTATTATTGTTATTGCCCTACATATCTTTCATATTTATCACAGATTGTAGCTTACAAACCCTTTAAAATATCTACTTGTAATCAAACGACATTGGTCCTAAATCAACCATTGTACACTTATTTATGCTACAGATAAACACTACACAAACAGACTTATACAGACGGACAGTAGGAGTAGATAGAACGGAAGTTGTGCGTGGCCTGCGCCATTCTCTCCATGGGAACGATATGGCATCAACGTGTCTATGTGACTGCCGTATATTATTCGATGGTTCAGAGGCTGCACTGGTCGGAAATCATCTGTGAGGTCAAGATCAGGCTCATCTGGGTAGTTTTTCTTCACCTTATTACGGAATTGCTCGACCTTTTTTAAAACAAGAGAATGGTTGAAACAATATGTACACTTTTATCATACAGTAACTAACTCTGCATATATATATGCACGTGGATTTACAAAATATAACTTAATAGCTAATTAAAACAACAAGTTTACTTTCCCTTAGTTTACGAGTGTACGTATACTATTGTGTGATATAAAACAAGTAGGCTTATATTTGGAACAAAATATCAAACATATGGCTAATTAAATAAGGATCAACAGTTATTGTGCTTGATAATACTACTACGTCAGCATAGTAACTATAGTATTCATTAGTAAATAACCACACTTTATTAGGCCAATTATTCATGTTACTCTGTATTTCATTGTAAATGACCAAATATGTTCGGATAATTATTCATGCATGTGCATGTATTATCTACAAACAAACAGTTCACGTATAACGTTTTTCCAAATAAGCTTTGTCGAGCGGAGGAACACACGTGAATTTACAATTATTGATATTTCACAGTTATCTAAGTTAAATTTACAGTTTTTTGATATTCCACATATATCTAAGTTAAATTTACAAATATTGATATTTCCACATATATCTAAGTTAAATTTGCACAATTTCGACATTGGCTCAAATGATATAGATTATGTTCATAACTTAAGATTGGTTCGTTGTACAAATGAAAGCGAGACATCACTCTAATATCTACATCCGCAACAGAACAGTCTTATTTGTATAACATGGTGATATGGGCTACGTTGATTATCTTTCAAATATAAACGATGATGGGAAATCTTACTGTTTAAATTGAATTTTCGTCTTTTATACGTTTAAACATGTTGCCACTTCATGCCTCGTGCATTGTACAGGTTGCATGACCCTGAAGCCGGTCACATTCAACTCAATAACTTAACATTTCAGTAGAGGATTAGGAATGTAGAACGTAGCACTTCCATGTTTTATTAGCTAACAAAACATGCACTCGTGTGTCCTTTGCTAAACAAGATTTCAAAATTGATAATTGCATGTTATCAATAAGGTAGCATTAACAGTTATACATACCTGGAACTGTGATATTTCAATGGGTTCCCTGAAAACTGTCCAAATGACACTCTCGTAGCAAGGTGGTGTCGTGAGGCTGCCCCGATACCGGTAGTACAAGTCAAGGTTGTTTGCCATTAACTTCCGGAGAGGAATTGTGGGAATATTAACGTGATCATCTGAAAAAGGGCAGCGTAACATTTTAAATCTATTGTAAAACAAGAGTATTTGATCATATGAAACCAAATAAGCGATTTGTGAATTGAATAAACACAACATGTCATGAATTAAGAATGATAGCACTGATGAGTAAAAGAGTGATTTACTTGAATTATTGCACCTTTGATGAGAAAAGTATTCACGCACTTTGACTTACATACAATATATACAATGCATACTAATAACACGTAACTTTGACTATGTTGTTTATTTGTAAATAATGTTTCAAAACTTTCCATTATATTGTATACGAGTCACTGTGTTACAGTTTTGTACTATTGAATGACATTCGTTTGTATTGTAATGTCAACAAACCTACCTTTATGGGTTATTTCGTTGAAGTGGCCTAATATGTCATCGAAATGGCGATTGTGTCGTCCGACCTAAAATGAATTAAGTGATGTCCAGACTGATTCAGCAGAGGTAAACACATGATATAAAATGTGATTATGAAACTTAATGTATTTACGAATTAAAGCTTATGAAACATAACATTTGATTAGATCAAAGCTCTTTATTAGCGTCATGGCAAAGTAGTAGAAATTGTAAATCATGGTTACATAAGCATCGACTAATGATCATAGAATACTTGATAAATAATCGTCTATAAAGTTAGCTGATGAATATTGTCTTTAACGTTTGACCCTATTAAGGAAAAAAAATCTATAATGATTCCGTATGTGTAAACACTCTCTAAATACCATTCCATGCCAACTCCCATGATGTTTAATCTAAAGGTTGATTTGAGAAGCTATCAGGCTGCTGTGATCCTTACCTTGAAGAAGAAGCCGAGAACCATAAGTCCTTTGTCATTCACCATGGCTTCCTTTATATTGGCGTAATCGTCCTTGTAATGCACGATGTGCATCTGAAGATATAATTGGTGGAGTTAAGTAAAACATTTTGGTTTAATAAGCTTATCTTTTCTCCATATAAATAGAGTGACGTGCTTCCTTTCACGTTATGCTATTTACACATGGGATCTATTTTGCTATTTTAAATAAACTTTCCTGGATACATTTTCGTCCAATTTTCATGACATTTGTTACACAACTTGGAAATTATCCAGCACCTTTATTGGTAATACTTATAAACTTTTTGGTTTCTTAGAACTTAAAGATGGAAATAACATCCACACAAAATTGATTGTACCTTTAGAATTAGTTTATAAGGGAAATTTTTATAGTATAAGCTATTTCCTATCAAACATATGTTTTTGGATTTACCTCCATTGGAAAGTTCTGATCATCCAGATTGTGTTCAGACCCCCGCTTATTTTCTGCTCCCCAGTGGAAGTGAAACTGTGCTGCCTTGTACACCCCCGGAAGTGCTCCACCCTGGATGGTGAGTGACTGGCCCTGAAGGTCTACTTGAACTGAGAACAAAAATCAAGTAATGGTTATTGTATAAGACTGTTAAGCCATGACAGTTTGCATCCCCGCCAGTATGCATTCGTAACGGTCCAGTGTGAATAAAACATAAAATATAATGTATAAAACGCGATCATTTCTATGTCTATTGTTTTTTTTACACGGGCTAAACTTTTCGCGACTTTGACTCAAAAATATATCATTAAATTTACACGGATTATGATTTTGCAATCTAGGCATGTGAAGGAATTCGATTTTTGTAGTATTTTAGCACAGAGACGGAATACTCGGCATATAAAATGGGAAACATTCAAATAAAACGCTTTATTGAGCAAAAACAAAAAAAAGTGCTTTTTGTTTAACAAATCAACAAAACTATTACATGTGTGATTTACCCTTTTTCAAATAGCTCGTGTCCCCTTTGTTGTTAATGAATCATTACAACGACATAACTGTTATTAAGTTTATAATAAAGACTTATTTTTACGCTTGTCATATTTTTCTGCGGATCATATTTCCGCAATGACGTTATTTATCTGCGAAATCGCATACATATAATCACCGCGCAAATATCCTGCTATACGGTTCTTGACATTTTCCACATGTAGCCATCAAGTATTTCGTATGTTTATTATACATACTGAGTATATTTACCTGTATGTCCGTTATTTGTGAGACTCATGTTGACCGCGGAAACACTGTTATATCCGTCCAACTGCAGTCCTTTCAGCGCCTCATCATAAACCACCAGTGTCGTGTCGATACTGACCGGGGACTGATTGTCGCCGGCGCACTGTGGGTATGTCTTATACCAGTGATCTGGGCCTGTAAAACAGATAATAATTTTAAGTAAGGAAGCCTTATTTATAAAAAAATATATGTTTTCACTTTTAAAAAGTAATATTCAAGAAATATATTAAAATATTCTTTGGAAAGAAAACTGTATTAACGATAAATAATTTTGAACTTTTGAACAAGAATTAAATAAATATTTATGTCATTCAAAGCAGCTTTTTATTCAAATTGATTTTACTTCAGTAGGTTACTTTTTTCTCTGTTGACTCAATATTAATTTACTGGACGGAGAATACTATTACTAGTGTTAAACCGTTCCAAGGACAACTTACCAATATCGCCTCCATAGTCCCATTCATTTCCTACAACAAACAATGTAATAATGACACCAACAATAGGATTAAACATATAAACCTAACATGAAGTCTTGTCGAACGCAGCACAGTTATGTATTTAGTATGTGCTAAATGAGAATCGCCTCTGCTTAGATATGTGTATGCTGTAACGGACAACGATGGCGAAATACTGTCATAATATATGATATAAATGTGAATTCGAGAACTTTATAATATTAAGCAGACACAGCACATTCATGAATGGATCATTTAGGGGGGAAATGTAAGCTTATACAATTGATTAAACAGGGTCTCTACCGGTTCAGAGTTCATATATGATTAACCTGTGTCTGGGTTGTAACAAAGGTGATACAAAAGTACATGTATTAGTGGCCACAAAGTGTGACAAGATCCATTACGACTTACCTGTAAATCACTAGTGGTGAGTTAACATGTATGTCATCGTTTAAATAATTAGCATTTTAATGGTGCATTGAATGAACGGAATGACCTCGACCAGTGTAACAATTATGATACTGTAAATATTATCAATATGCGCACGTTTTTGTGGTGCTTGATTTAGGAAGAATAATTCATGTTCGGTCATGAATGTTAAAAGAGATGTGTAACGTACGTCAATCTTAGACTAACATTGGTGTAATCTTGATAAATCAACTTGGCTGCAAAATGCATATCCATTTGACATTGCTATTTAATGGTTGTTAAATATATAGCAATGGAATTGTTATTTGTTTCCATATAGCGGTTTTTTATGCGTTTATTTAAACGCAGTGCCAAATTTATGGCTTTTCCATTCTCGTCATGTTTTTTCTTTCATAAATTAGTCACTGTGTTCAATTCATTCATTTATGTAGGTCTTAGAATGCTAAGTGAAGCTAAATTTTGAATACTGACAAGCGTTGAAGATAAAACAACCAGTACAGTACTTGATGGTATCATCCCAACCCACTTACTGGTAAATTTAAATAACATAATAGTTACCGATACAGTGGCGGATCCAGAGGGTTTTTTTTTGGGCTTCATGACCCCCCGACCCCCCGACCCCCCCC